>NC_090739.1:46739213-46766713 GCF_036898095.1 Palaemon carinicauda
CAACAAGCAACTCCAAGGGTTTAGCATTAGTGGAGTAGTCATGGTATGAAGCCATAATGTCCTCCTTGATCAGTTCCTTCAAGAGCACAAAGCCCCAGTCCATTTCTGCAGTACATTTCAGTTTTTTAGTCACTTGAGATTTACGTTCTCCAGTCTTTGCAAATAACCGTTTGGCTATCTGTGAGCACATGGGGATAAACTTCCGTTGGAAGTTTACCCGTCCCAGAAATCCCCGTAGCTCACGGACAGTGGTAGGTTTAGGGAAGTCCTCCACTTTTTTAATATATTCTGGCAGCTTACACACACCAGAACGTCCAACCAGGTGACTAAGATACTTGACCTATGTTTTGAACCCAAGAACACTTACCGAGTTTCATCTTGAGTTCGTGCTTCTGGAGAGTAGCCAAAACTCATTCTACCAGTTTCAGGTGTTCCTCGAAAGAAGACCTAAGGATCAAAATGTCATCAATGTAGACAACCACCTTGGCTTTCGGGAACTCTTGGAGAATACTCTGCATTTCTCTCGGGAACACTGCAGGTGCATTTTTCGGTCCAAACAATAGGCATCTGAACTGCCAGTTTGCAAAGGAGATAGAGAAAGCCGTGCATTCTTTACTGTCCTCTGCCAACGGTAACTGGTAGAATCCACGAACCAGGTCAAGGGTTGTAAAGTATTTGACTCCTTCAAACCCAAATACGTAGTCTGCCATGTTCGGCATCGGGAACCTATCAAAGAAAGTCACCTTACTCAGTCTAAGGTAGTCCATACACAACAGTATACAGTTGTCCATTTTTGGACTGGAATAATGGGTGAAGACCAAGGAGAGATGCTGGGCTCAATAATACCCAGTTCATGTAACTCCTTGCACTGTTCTTCGATAGCGTCAGTGACTGGTTTTATAAATCGTCAAACCCTCTGATAAATAGGTGTCTCGTCAAACAGGTGGATGCGTATTGGTGTGCTTGAATACTCTCCCACATCATCATCACCAGTACTGATGACCAGATGATGATGTCGAAGCATCTAACTGAATTGGTCCTTCTGAAAAGTCCACATTGTCAGAGATAGACATATTGCCTATCTCTGCCAATACGCTCAGTTCAAGCATCAGGTCGCACTCCTGTGGTATCAGAAAGGATAGAGGAGCATCCACCATTGCCATGGAGAACACCTTCTCCAAGAGATCATCCTTCTTGATCTTGATTAACACCGAGGCTTCTCCATCTTTCAGTTCTAGGATGCCAGGGATCGCTGTAGCTTTTCTTGAGAGACCGGGGATTATGATGTCGTCATCCTAATACATTTCCGGCCAACAGTTGGTCGTACAAGCAGGGCACCTAAAAGAGGAGTCAAGTCCCTCAGAAAAGCCTACAGTAAGAGGAACAAGTACGGGCTAAATACTGGCAATCCTTATTGAATCGGCTGCATAGACTACAAGTGCCTAAAGCACTTGCTGACAACAAGCTTCACGTATCGGGACATAATACTCGCAAAGAAGCTCTTGAGGAGTACTTCTAACGCTCAGCGGATTTCGGGCTCCGTCAACCATCACCCCATTTGCTCTTAAGAACTGGTAACCAAGCACTACATGCTCAGCCATAGTCCCTGAAGGCACTACATGAGACACACTCGAGGTGAATGTCATTCCATGCAGTATAGGGGTCAACAGTACAGTACCTAAGGTATTAGGTCCTGTTTGCCCTCAACCCTTCAGACCAATGGTGTCAGGTACCATCTGCAGCTGGTAATCCTGCACTACACTCAATGAAAACAGGTTGACCTCAGCTTTGGAGTCAATGAGGGCATCTAATGCTCCCGATGGAAACTCTGACATGGTCACTGGGACAACCATGAGGGTACAGGAGCCATCTGCGCCAGGTTAACCCTACGAAGGGTTTCAATAAAGCCTCAGTTCCTACTTCCTCCCTGAAGGAGTCAGTTGGAGAAGCTTTGGACAGTGTCGAGGGCAGGTTATTACTGGCCAATCCTGAAAGAGTTATTGGATGCACAATGACCTTTTCAGGTTGAGGGGTAACCTTGGAAATCGAGATTTTTGAGGCTGCCAACGGACTACTAGGAGCAAGTTTCCTAGCACTCTCACCCTCCTTCAATGTAGCCCCATCTTCTACACCAAAGGTCTGGTGTTTAACGCCCCATGATACTCCTCGGTTCTTGATGACTTCCTGGACTTCTTCTTCTTCTCAACAATCTGAGAAAAAGCACTGGACTCGCTCCCACATCGGCTCTCCCTGCTGCTGGTCAAACCAGAGTAGGACGACGAAGTTGGAATGACGTTCACTGGTACTGCCCTCCACCTAGAAGGCGTCTGAACGGAGGTGATCTCCCACCCAGGGCTGCGGGCAGTAGCTGTCTTCTGGAAAGGTGTTCTGTGCATCAGGTTTAGGCGTCTGCAACACTCATCTACCATGTGCCCTGGTTTCTTGCACAAAGTACATTAGCTCCTCTGGAACTGAGGAGACCTATCCAGAGTGTGAGATGGTGGCAAGTGCACTTCCACAACTGTAGGCTTGGGGACATGTTAAGGAGGAGTGCGTGGATACACTCGGTTGGGTGCAGGGGAACGAACGGTTGAGGGCAGCCATGGCAACCCTGTCGGCATACGAGCTGTGCCAAATCCTCTGCCTTCTGGCTTTGCTGATGGGATGCATTGTCAAGAACAGGTGTAGGACATCCTGCCAAGTGGCCTGACGGACAACGTAGACATTGATATTGGCCAGAGACTGCTCCAGCCAACTCGCAGCTTTGCCTGGAGCCATTCTGAGGAGCTTTAGCCTCAGCTCTCTCCAGTCCAAGCTACGCCGAGGATATGCCGACCTGTACAGGGAGGCAAACCGAACAGCATAAATCTTCACCAGCTCGCCCTCTCCACAGGTGGCACTGCTAAAACGGGCCTTCCTCCCTGCATCACGCCTCTCTCGGGTTTCTCGGCACCAGTCAAGGAGGTATTCCTTCATGTCGGGGTATAAGATCTCAGGACCCACTAATGCCAAGAAAGCCTCATTGATTTTCCCCTTTAGGAACATTCCTAGCTCAGCGGTCCACCGGCCAGAGCTTCCTGCGGTATACCTACTGGCGCAGTAGGCCTCAAAATCCCTCAGGAATTGGGTAAAACTCTGGCCGGATTCTAGCTGGAAGATCTCAGGCTTAGGGCTCTTCCTGGAGTCGAGGGCCTTGAGCAGATCAGACAGACGGTGGTCTGACTGGAGGGAACGGACATGTTTGGTGGAGACAGTGTCGGCTGAACTGACGCTGGAGCTGTCCCCAGAAGTCATACTACCAGAATCTTCGCTATATAACTCCTGGGACAAGGTCAATGTTTCGGGTATGGCTGAGCTGGTGGTGTCCTTGGCCTGGAGTCTGCGCTATGGGATGGCCCCTGTCTTGGCATGAACTGCCTTAGCAGTAGATACTGGAGCTTTTTCTGGCCTACTGCCTTCGGCCGGGTTAACCAGGAACAGCTCCCCTAGTCCACTGGCTGAAGTCTCTGGCAGACTAAAGGGGTTAGTTGCTGGAATAAGCGAGGAGGTCAGAGGTCCTCTCCAAGCAGGAGACTCCCAGAAGCCAGGTACAGGTGGGAATACCGGTGAGAACCCTGGAGGGGCTGGAAACCTCCAATCACCGGCCCCTCTCCAGTTACAGGAATGGCCAGACCATTGGCGTTTGGCCAAGCCGGGAACGTAGAAAGAGCACTGGTGGTCACAGTGGTCATAACCCCAGTGGCAACGTGGCATGATAGCGACGACTCAACGCTCTTCAGCGCCGCCACCTGAAGTGTCAGGGACTTCACCTGAGTTGACAGGTCACTGAAAATTGAAATGAGGCTCTCTACATCCAGACTAAGGCTCCTCTTAGCCTTTCAACCCTTGGTCAATGGCGATGCCATATCTAAAGATCGGTGTTTCTCGGGTCTGGGCACCAAAATTATGTACAGTAGTGGTTTGCAAACTTTGGCCAGATGTAGCATGCAGACTCCATAGTCTCCGTATGCCGACCACACTCCAACGTTCAATACACAAAATGATAAAACAGTGGAATACCCAGAAATCTGGGCAAAAGGTAAACAGTCAAGAGAACTGAGCACTGGGCACCACCCTCGCTTCTTTATACTAGGCAAGGGGACCCAGCTAGAACCTCAAATTTCCCTATTATCTTCTCTTGCCTCGAGCTTGCTGAATAAATAGGTAGTGAAAATCAATAAAAATAATAAATAGCTCTATCTTTTTTAGGTAAGATCTCTTCAAGCTTAAGTAAACTTTAAGAACATTAGGAGAAAGGGAAAAACTTTCTAGGCTGGTAACAGGGCATGGTGTAAAAAAAATATACCAAAATAGGCTTATCAACAAAAAAAAATTATTAAAAAAATTAAGAACAAAAACAAAGATAAATAGGCCTACACTACATCAATGAGGAAATTTCTATGGCAAGAAAAAAAAACAAGTACTGTATCCCTTTACACTTAAGCATCACAATAACAAGCATTGTACAATCCAACATCAGAATAGTTGGGTCAGTATGAGGTGAAGTGCTGACAGCCCTGCTACTAGTGCTCGGTCTTGTACTGGAACGCCACAGTTGGTTGGGAGGAAGGCTACCACCCTCACAGTATTCCCAAGAAGTGTTTGCTTCTTTAACCCTTAAAGATTATTCTAAAAATGGCTAGCAAAAAATGGGCTAAACAGCTGAATTGCAAGCCAGTAGATGACAGAATAACAGACTGTTTTAGTAGGGGACCGTCTTTGTGTATAATTCTCAGGCCACTAGACAATGATGAAATGAGAAGTATACATGTTCTCTGTTGGTCTTACTCCCCTGAGGTCTTCATTTTTCTTTGTGATCTCTGCCTCTTGCTACGTTATTACCCTTGAAGTGGAAATGTGCAGCAGAGCGTTATCAATGTACAACAGAACTGAGAGTAGGCTCGGAGGAAAAAGTTGACAGTTAAGATTTATGTTCGAAGTGCAGCTACAATTCTTAATTTCTTTGGCCTGTGAGAGTTGTTAGGTGGTTTTTGGACAAGACTATATATCTGGAAAGACTTATATGGGATATGGATTGTGTGACATGTTTGTGAAAAAGTTGTTGTCCAGTCTGCGATTCTTTTCTGTCTACAGTATTGTAATTTATAAATGTTCTACTACATAAATTTTTTTTTTTTTTCAGTGATATGCAGTTCTATAATTTTCATTGACTATTTTAATTGTAGACATATATTCAGGTATTATTTATATTTTTGTCGATTTACCAATTGGTAGAAGAATACAGTAAAAGTTCCCTTTTTTCATTTCAAAATACAGTAGATAATTTTCTCATGATTTTCATTTATTCTTCTCATAATTTCACCATGACCCTCATTTTTTTTTTTAATTCAATGAACTGAAAAAAACTGACCTGAAGTACACATTGCTTGTTGGGTCTCACTACCCATAACCAAAACAAGGAGTGGTGCCCATTTATCACAGTCTCCCTGGGCCAGTTCATTCGTTAGTTGTGATCAGAGTCGTTAGCCTGATAATAAGTCTGCACACTACACCAAGTGACAGCCTGCTAACCAAAACATAAGTGGTGCCCAGGTACGGGAAGTTCAAACCTTTACATGATATGGCATCGTCGTCTACTAAAGGTCATACGTACACCAAGAGTAAACTTAAGCAGGATATCGAGAGCCTCAGGTCACTTGAAGGTGAATTAATTGCTGAGGCTAAATCCCTGAAACTTCAGTTAGCAACACAGACGTCCATCGAGTTGTCGCCATCTTGTCCTCTGGCCACTAAGGTCACGACAACTGTTAACGCTCAAGCACTCCCAATGACTGGAGATGGTCAGCCGACTGGCAGACTCCAGGCCCCTCCAGGGTTCATGACTCCACCTCCACCTGAAGCAAGTTTCTGAGAGTCTCCTGTATTTTATGAACCTCTTGCCTCTACACCTCCAGCTACTAACTCCTTTAGCAAGCTTGAGACCCATATCAGTGGAGTAAGGAAACAGTTCCTGGTTAACCAGACTCAGCACAGCAGACAAGTGGTCCCTGCAGCTGCAGCTGATTCGGATGCTGCCAAGACAGGGACCATCCTCAAGCAGAGACCCAAGGACAAGGTCAAGAGGAGACCAGACTCACTGGTACACCCAGTAACACAGGAGTTGTCTAAAAAAGATCCTGGTAGTGATTCCTCTGGTGATCACTCCAGCTCTACTCTAGCATCACCACAGCTGACAGTACCTCCTCTGAGGAAACCAGGATCTCCAACCTAATCAAAGCCATCAACTCGTGGAGGAGCCCCAAGCCTGAGGCCTTCCAGTTGGAAACTGGCTACAGCTTCTCCCATTTCCTAATAGATTCTGAGGCATACTGCATCAGCAGATATGCTAAGGAAAACTCCAACCAGTGGATCGCTGACCTGAGGTGGTTACCTCCTGAGGAGGGTACCCGGATACCACACTTGCACACACATCTGTGTTCTATCGTCACTTTTGCTTGCAGGCAGGATTTACAGGAAGATAGGTAATGGCAGGCCAATGTGTATAAAGAGCTACAGGTTTGTATGGTTAGGAAAAATACAAATTACTTCATAATTTGTCAATATTCTGACACCAAAATACAAACCTTACGCTCTTTATTAGGGACGACTTGGCCTTTAGATGGGTGGAAATCTGAATCAACTCACTGGATTTTGAAACGGGGTTTTCCCATACTTGCTACGCGCGTAACAAGGAGAAACCCTGACACCTCAACACATTCAATGCAAAGCACAGTTAGCGGCCTGACCGACCTGTGTGATACTAGCAGTGTGACTAGTCTAGGTAAAAATTCTCAGAAACAGGAATCTTTGAATCAACCATAGATGTTACTCAATCCCACCTTGCCAGGGGGTATGGGGAAGCATCAAGTATACATATCTCATACCAGGTTACAAAAGGGAAATGGTTTTACCTGCAGACAGCAGAGGCCAGCTTGCAGAATACTGTAAGTGCTGTTCCCTAAAAGAAGGGAAGATGAAAGAAAGAAAGACCCATTCATTCTTATCATTTCTCCCAGATTTAATCCCAAGTAAACTCTGCCTTCTACATCTGCAACTTGTCTATCGAGGAGCCTGAGGTGTTTAAACCATTTATTGTGTAGCCACCACAGGGCCAATGGAGAAGATCTACATGTTCCTGGGGTCACCTCTTGCAGGAAGTGGGAGTTAAAGGTCATTTGATGCTTCCACACAACCACTTTTAGGAACTGCCTCAAAGAGTATTTCTTCTGAAATGCTAGGGACATACTCATGCCCCTTACCCCATGAGCTCTAGGTCTCCTCAGCTGAGGAGAAAGATCAGGATTCAATGCTTAGTCTATGACCTTGAGAATCCATGCAGAGAATGTGTTCTTGGTGATCCTTCTCTTGACCTTCCCCGAGCTGATGAAGAGTGCTGCCACTCGGGGGTGAGCTCCTATAGTTCTCTAGAGGTAGCACCTCAAGCTCCTCCCCGGAAAACTAGCGTTTGATATGGATAATTAGTAATGCTATGAAGACTCCCAATCGGAAAGGGTCTGGAGACACACCTAGGAATGAAGTAGAGTATTACCTCTCCCCATCACTTTGAATGGAGACGACAGAGGAAAGACCATGGAGTTTGCCGACTCTCTTGGCCAGATGAAGAGCTGATGCTTGATGGCCTGGATCACATGGGGGTACCCTTCAGGGACCGAAGGATGTGAACCATGCTCCACGGAGGAGGACTAACTTCTGAATGAAGACAGGTAGACTCGAAACTCTGCATGGGGAGAGACAATACCAATGAAGAGGAAATGTTAACTGCTTTCAGCCTAAAGGCAAAGCTCAAGGCCAAGCGGTAGTCTTTCACCGCCGAGACCAAGTGGGGTTTTCCTCCTGAAGGTATCCAAGGAACTCTGCAATTGCTAGAAAGTGGTACTGAGAGGAAAGGTACCCCATTCACGACACCAATCACAGAAGGCAGTCCACTTAGCCTGGTAAATAGCAGCTGAAGATTTTCGGAGGTATCTGGAACATCCTATTTGCAACTGGCTTCAATAAGCCTCTCTGGGTAAGGAGATGCTGGATAGTCTCCAGACATGAAGACATAGGGATCCTACGGCTTTGTGGAAGATGTTCACGTGTGATTGTCTGAGTAAATTGTGTCGTGGAGGGAGTTCTCTCAGGACTTTGGTAAGCAGCTGAAGAAGGTCTAGGTGTCATTCCGCATGATGCCATGGCTGAGCTATGAGGGTCATTGCTGGGTTTAGGGATGATCTTGCCTTATTGAGCAACCTTCTCATCAGGCAGAAAAGGGGGAAAGGCGTAAACGTCTATGTTGTCCCACCATTGCTGGAATGCATCCTCCTACAGGGCCTGGGGATCCGGGACTGGTGAACAGTAGAGCAGGAGCCCGTTGTTCAGGGATGTAATGAACAGGTCCACGGTCAAGGAACCCCACAGAGTCAGGACTTTGTTGGCTACTGGATGACTCAAAGACCACTAGGAGGCGACTATCTGAATCGCTCTACTAATATGTCCATGCGTACATTCCTTTCGTCCGAAATGAAGCGAGCTGATAGGGATACCGAGTTGTCTTCTGCCCATCTTAGCATTCTCATTGCTAGAAGCCAAAGGTGCTGTAAAAAGGTACCTCCTTGTTTGTTCTACGTAAGCAACTACAGTGGTGTTGTCACTCGTCAATACCACTGTGTGATCCGCCAGGAACTGATGAAACTGCTGTAGAGCTAGGAAGGCTGCCCTCACCTCTAGGAGATTTATGTGATGGTACCTTTCGGACTCTAACTGGAGCCAGGAGGCTATGTGGTGCAGCATGTGGGGCCTCCTTCTTTTGTACATCTGGAAGAAGCATCAATTCTAGGGAAGGGACAAGGAGGTCAACCCCTCGGTGGAGATTCTCATCTGTCATCCACCATCTCGTGTCCGTCTTCTCCTCGGGTTCCATAGGGACCAGAGTATCAAGAGATTCCTCGTGCTGAACCACCTGGATTTTGGCTGCCAATGAAGAGATTGGATTCATAGAAGTCCATTGCAGATTAGATGAACCAGAGTCAATAGGTGACCAATGAGACGTAACCACTGCAGGTTTGGAGCGCATCTCGTTGAAGGAAGCGACTTGGCATCTTCTTCCACCTATGGATCCCGTCGTCTAAGGGAAGCCCTTTTGCAAGCTGATGTCGATTATCATGCCCAGGAATACCCATCTGCAATAAGGAAGCAGAGATTACTTCTTGAAATTTATCACAATCCTCAGATGGCGGCAAATTCTAGGAGTTAATCTCGGTATTGGAAATGGGAAGCCACCAAGTCTGGTAGGATCAGTCAGTTGTCCTGGAGTCTTAGGCGACGGATGCTGATCCTGTAGGCCCAGGCTGACACTAGGATAAAAACTCTTGTGAAAATCTGAGGTGCTGTCATAAAACAGAAGCATAGCACCCTGAACTGGTATTGCCTGTATGATCCTTAGATACTTCTTTGATGACGAATGTACTGGTATCTGGGAGTATGTGTCCTAGGGGTCCAGCGTGCACAAGAAGTCCTGTGATCTTACTGGTTGTATGACCGTGTCTACTGTCTCCATGCTGAACAGAGTTTGTTGAACAAACTTGTTCAGGGAGGAGAGGTTAAATACTGGAGACTTCTACAGGAAATTTGACTGCAGAAGCTCAGAGATTCTTTGATGAAAAACTTTGTCATGCAATGATGACTCAACGCCCGAGTCCAGATGTCTGTATAGATGTCGGATTCGCAAAGATTATAGAGACCTCGCCATTGCACCTCAACCGGTGGATGAGATGTGAAGATGTGCACGCTCTTTGTAGCCGAGCTGCAGATTCTCTGCCGCTGTAGTTGATCTCGGTCACTCGGAGAGGTTTGCGATCGACTTGTGTTCAAGTAAGCCCTTGCTTGGGTCACCTATTCACAAGCCGGTTATCCGTGTAAGTCGATCCCCAATACTTACGCGGGGTTTGGCGAGGGGTCCAATGCGATCCATTAAAAGAATTTGCTACAGGGACTGAAGGAGTACTGTTGGTTGGACGAGACCTGTTGGTTAAATAAAAGGGTGAGTACTCCAAACTCAAAGGAGGGGATCACAACCACTACGGAGTAAACCTAACTCGTGGACGAGAAAGGTGTTACCCCTATAAAAGACATTCGGCCAATGCTTTGAACTTCAAATTCCTACCGGTGGCTGGGCGAACTTAGGTTGAGGGAGTGTGTCATTGCCACAGCGCTGATGAACAAGACCAAGAACAAGTTGTGGGTTGGCAAAAATATAGCTTTCCCAGAGGAGAATCCTGAGGTTGGAGGTTTAAAGTCACTTGCACAAGTCCAGAGGGAGCCTAGGCCAACAGTGACGGGTTGTATGAGGAGAGCATTTCTTGAATCTATGTTTGCTATAGTCTGTAAATGTAAGCCTGAACTAATTCAATCCCCTAGAAAATTTGGGGGTGAAAAGGAATAACCCTGAGGGGTTATGTCTTATGAGAGCAAGGAGGAGATGTCAAGGAATCGGAACCTGAAACAGTAAAGGGATCCGACGAGCTCTCTAACTCATAGAGAGAAGTTGGGGAAAAAAATCCCGAGATTAATTTCCCTTGGGTCCTGTTCTAAATCACAGGGGAAGGTAGCAAGAGCAAGTGATAGGAAGACTAGTATTATGGTAACCACTGTGTAGAACTACTGTATGTTCTACCTGCCTGGTGAGGTCTGGCGTATGGGTGAGAGCGCATGTGCAATTGACATAGATCTTGTCATCCTATGAAGATGTTGACTTGTAAGGTAACCATATACCAAAACAAGTGACCAAAAGGGATAGAGACAGGGAGCAGAGGAGGCGATCTAGTCGCTAACACACACGGCATATTAGCCCACAAGTAGTACTGTACTAGTAGTAGTTGTAATAGTAGTGGTAGAGGTCCAATGAAATGTTCATGAGGGACAAACGTTTGTGAACGCTGACGAGAATCGTTGAGCCGATAAAGAAGTTTGCTTATACGCATCCACAGGCCCTTTAAACATTTGCATGACATCTTCAGGCGTGTTGAGAACCGAAGCTCATGTGAAGAAGTTCTAATTTCACTGGGAATTCGATCCAATGAACTTGTGTCAAAACAACAAGTTCCAGGGGACGAGTGAGGTATTAAGCACCAAGGCCAAAACGTGTGCTGTACTTCTCCCATCGCTGGTGAGAGCTGGGTTAGGTTCCAAGAAGGGAGTGTGTGATAAACCCCCTCATCTGTATGTAGATGTAGGTTGAAGTTCTGTGTGCTGCAGCCATCAAGAGGGCACTGAAGTAGCGCACACGTGTACTATCGCAGAAGTGAGAGCTAGCTCTGATGAGGTAGTGCTAGGGTGTGTCGTCTAGATGAGGAGATTCATTCAGGGACTCAAAAAGCATTTGTTGGAGCAATAGCGCTAGAGCTCTATTGTGTATGACGAGTAGAGAAGGAGAGTCTCACTACGAAGAGTAGTGCGCTTCCTTGCAGTGAGGATCCCCGCCAGAGAATATCTCCATCGAACACCAGCCCAAAAATCAAGGCAACGAGGCTTATTGCTGGCTGTTGGCGATTCTACCAGCAAGTGGGAAGTGCCGTTCGTCAAAGGCAGAGGGCCACTTTATCTTGGAAGGGAAAGTCGCGAGCTGGGATGCACTGTGACACTGAATAGTGGTAGCTATTCTAGGAGTTGTTATGGACATTGATGTTGGAAACTCGGTCGCGTGCTGGAGACTAGTCACAAGCAGGAACCTGGTCACGAGCTGGTCTGTATTGCCGTTCATTAGTCCTTAAGTGCAGAAGAGAACAGAAAGGCGACCCCAATATAAGAATCGCCGGGTGCTGGAAGAGGTTGCTGGAAATCCAGGAACCTGAAACTATCTGACGGGCGATTGCAAGCTTTCGGCAATCATACAGTAAGATGACAGGCGATCACGAGCTGACGGCGATCGTGGGCTGACAGGAGATCGTGGGCTGACAGGCGATAGTGGGCTGACAGACGATTGTGAGCTAACGGGCGATCAAGGAAAATCACGAGCTAACGGGAGATCACAAGCTGATGGGTGATCACGTAGATGCAGTAGGACTCGGCGAGGCAAGGAGACAGGGCGAGATGCGTTTACTAGATGAAATGAGTCAGCTCGGTGACACGAGTCTGCTAGGCGAGACAAGACTTCTGGGAAAGATGATCTGCTTAGCGAGACGAGTCAGCTGGGCGACACAAGTCAACTGGGCAAGACGAGTCTGCTGGGCGAGACGTATCAGCTGGGCGACACGAGTCTGCTAGGCGAGACTAATCATCTGGGCGACACTAGTCATCTGGGTGAGACGAGACAGCTAGGAAAAGTAACATCATTTTCATGCTCTGACAGACCACACTCTCAGGGATTAGGAAATGGCATGGACGAGTCCATAACCCTCTCTTAATTCCGTGTGGTGAAGACTTCTCCGGTTAGGACTGAACCCGCATACAGGAAAGGTGTCTACCACGAGTAGCAAGAAGCTTCAGACTTTGCTCTTCCTTTGCCAGCTGAGCAAGCTCAGAAGGGAGAGCGCAGTCATCAGCATGATGATCAGGAACTGCCGCAGGCACAGGCAACGAATGCAGTGATGGGGCAGGAGCAGCAACTTCCACAGGAACAGGAACGTGCTTCGGACTTTGCACTCCCTCAGCTGGCTGCCATTGCAGAACGAGGGAGTGCATTGTTGTTAGCTCTGAAGAAAAACCACTCGGGAGAAAACCTAACCCACCAACGGGAAAGAAGTCCCCTGAGATTTGCAGAAACATGCTTTCGACTTTGCAATCATTACGATGGCTGCATTACCCAAACGATGGAGTGCGGACTCGCTAGCACTGAAAAAAACCCCTAGGAAGAAAAACCTAACCCACAAACGGGAAACGTGTCCCCCTAAAAGCAAAGGGACATTCTTCAGACTTTGTACTACCTTCGCCGGCTTCCATCGCAGAACGAGGGAGTGCGGTATCGTCAGCGAAGCGAAGAAAGACCGTGGTCGAGCTCTCATTCGGCCGCAAGTGGCCTTCCTCCGACAAACTTTCAGGATGCAAGCAACATCTACTTCAATATGGTGAAAGAGCATCCACACAGAGAAAGACTCTCATGCGGAGGAGAACCAGACCGCAGCATTAGGGGAAGCAGGCGAGGCCTCCAGCCTAAGGGTTGTCAGGTGTCAAAGGGAAGAGATAGTAAGAAAGGGTTCTCCACCCTTGAGGAATCCTCGGCACTACGCCGCCTCCGAACAGCAACACTCGTTCGTGCGAAAAATAAACTAATAAAAAACAAAACTAAAAGAACAAATTAGTCAAAGGCCAGTCAAAAAAGGTTGAGCGGTGGAGAGAGACAAATGTTAACTCCCCACCAAGCCAAAAGTAAAAGTGACAATACAACACAGGTGTGTATATATGTCAGCAGGATAGCCGGATAACCCCGTACCCCCCCTAACTAGCGGTGGGGTAGTTACACCTCGCTAAAAGTCTCATGGTTAGTTTCAGCTTTGCCGAAAGTATAATCCCTAATAAAAAGTGTAAGGTTCGTATTCTGGTGTCGGAACAACTAGCTTTATTGTCCTACAAAATTAAAACACTTATGGAGGTTTTTTCTAATAAAGGTAACTGATTGCTTAGCTCCTAGGGTGTTTATTATATTTGCAAGTTTGCAAGAAGTTCATTTTGCATTTGTTGGAGAATTAGTAACATTACTCCACTGGCCCAACTTAACAGTTTGCCTCTGCTTAAACCAGATGTTTCAGTAATCCACTCTCCAACGGGAAAAGTAACCCTTTTGGCTGATGAGAAATGAGAAAATCAATCTTCCTCATTCCCTTTTTCCTGAAGCCTTGATGCTTATGAAGGTGCAGACCCAAAGGGTATTTTTCCTTGGTTTTTATAAAGTCAGTTGATTTCTTAGCCCCTAAGTTGTCTGTTAATTTTGCAAGTTTGCGAGTTGTTGTTCATTTTGTACTTGCAGCATTGGTACTGTAACTCCACCAGGTAAATGTTTTTTTTGGTATTGCCCAATTACCCTAACTCCCATACAGTATGATCTAAGGATTTTGAATGTCTTTTGGCAAAATGTGTAAATCAGTATGCTGAGAATAATCATGTTTCCAAGTTTACAATTTAGCTTATGCAAAGGGCTTGATTGTGACTCCTCTGTCCTGGCCACCCATGCAAGTCTCCTTTCCACCTAATAATCCTTTTCCGTCCACATTCTTTTCCCCGAATTTTCATTAGTCCTCTGTCGTATATATGTTTTTCCCGACTCGCACTTAAATTCTTTCTCCCTTTTATTATCAGCTCTCTTATAATTAGCTAATACTATTCACTATCGCTATTTCTACTATTTAAGCTTTTGCCTAAGGATATTTTATGCCCTTTTCTTCTGCCTTTAACTGAATTCCTTTTTTTATTCTCATTCCCCTTACCTCTGACTTCCACAAGACTTTTTGCTATAAAACTGTCTCTCTTACTACGCAATTTTTCATTTTCGTGCACCTAAGGAGCAACCTTACCGTGCCCCTTCTCGCCCTTTCACGTTCAGATCGTAGTATATTCAAGAGCAACTGATTGATCCCACGTTGTGTTGTATTCCTAACGTAAATAGCCCTGGTCTTTTTCAAGTTTCTTTTGTATAATTTGTTACTTTCTCATTTTATCTTTTTTGACCTCCTTTTTATCCCTCTTGCCTTCATGCAAGAGCCCGTGTCTTGCTATGGGCAGGGAAATCTTAAACAAACGAAATGAACAAAGCTGATTGTGATCAAGAAATTTTTATGATTGGCCTTGATTCAAGTACTGCTTTTGACTGTGCTAAATAAAGCTTTGTTTTCAAACTTAAACAGGTGGGAGTACGTGGGTCTTTTCTTAGCATCATAATTCAATTTCTAAGTATAATTCAATTTCTAAGTATAATTCAATTTCTAAGTAATATAGTAGATTGTGTAGAGTGGTGGATGAGCACCACAGGGACTGAAACGTTTTTCAACGCATCCTGTTTGTATAATATCTGGTGTTCATCAGTTAAGTATTCTTGGACCATTGCTTTTCATACTATAATTGCATATGTGGTTTGGCCAGTAAAACAATCTCATTGCCTATGCATATGATACTGCAGTTGCTGAATCCCTCAATAGAGATCTAGATAAAATGCAATGCATGGTACAAATTATAAGAGATAAGGTTTAATCCTAACAAAACTCAAAGTATGATTTTAAGTAGGTCAAGAACAGTGGCTCCTCAACATGCAGATCTTTGCATTGACAATGTCTCTCTAACTACATACAACTTATTAAAATTATAGTTGTGATTCTTGTTGGCAAATTTACTATTGAAAAACACAATCAGTCAGTTTCTTCAATTGCACAAAAATTAGGCTTACTGAGAAAGTCTTCAAGATTTTTTGTGATCGATCTATACTGAGGAAACTTTTTAACTCTTTAGTTCTAACACTTATTTTATAGCATTTTCCTCCTGACTGGTCTTCAACTGCTAATGCTCTTAATTTGTTGGACAAAAACTTGTCTATTAAATACCTTATTCCTGATCTAGATATTAATCTCTGGCACCATCGTTCAGTTAGTTTATTGTAGATGTTGCATGATATTTTTTGTAATTCCGACCATCATTTGCTTTCAGATCTTCCAAGACAGTACCATCCTGTTTGTAGTACTAGTTATGCAGAAGTTTCTACCAGTCTTGCCTTTTCTACCATAAGGATCAATACCACACAGTATTCTAGAATTTTATCCCAGCTACAATCAGATATTGGAATAATTTTGCTTGGTGGTTAAATTGGTGGAACTTCAGAAGTTCAACCTTGTTGCAAATGCTTTTCATTTGAATAGGTTGACAAAGTCTCATTTCATAGTTTATATATGACTGATCTATTTAATGTTTTAACTAATCTCAATATATTTTACAATTCTTTTTATCACGTCTTGTATACAATTATTTTCTACCTCTCTATTTGCTTTCCACGCTGGACAGCTTTTCCAGTTGGAACACTTAGGATTGTAGCATTCTGCCTTTCTAACTATAATTATATAAAAAACTGACATCAACTTCTCAAAAAAGGGTGCAAACTCTTTTCTGCTTATCTTATATACAGAATGCTTGTGAATATTGCTGGTAGTTATAGGCATATTGGACACTAAAATTCCAAATGTTACTGGTTCACCAATACACACAAGATTAAAATTGGAACTCGAAACTCCCTGCTTAATCTAAGCAAAGAAGTAGCGAGAGTCATACTAACAGCCACAGTCATATTAGACAATTTGATGATACAACCCCACACTCTACAGTCAAACACAATAGTCTTAGAAACAGATACTGTACATAATCAGAATGGGCTACTAGCCTTTCCTATTTTGAGAATACAATACTTCAAGGGTTCCTAGTTTCATTAAAAAGCATTAGTGCTCTTCAACTGAAAATTAAAGACGTAAAAAAAATCCTGTAGCCCAGCATTTACATGCTGCTAAACAATTTTTTCTAAATCATCTAACCAAACGGATTGCACTTCCTTGAAATGCTCTTCGATAATTTCACATTCATATGAAACTAACTCAGGAAATTCATCCTGAACTGTAGGAAACACAAAGACAGCAGGGGCCAAGGGAACAAGGAAAACCTAACTACCAAATGTTATTCATCTAGCCGATTCATTAAAATATGTTATTTTTATTAATAAAATAAATTTTTGAATATACTTACCCGGTGATTATATAAGCTGCAGCTCTGCTGCCCGACAGAAAAACTCTACGTTCAAAATACGCCAGCGATCGCTATGCAGGTAGGGGGTGTACATCAACAGCGCCATCTGTCGAGCAGGTACTCAGTACTCAATATAAACACAGAACTCAATTTTCTCCTCGGTCCACTGGGTCTCTATTGGGGAGGAAGGGAGGGTCCTTTAATATATAATCACCGGGTAAGTATATTCAAAAATTTATTTTATTAATAAAAATAACATTTTTCAATATTAAACTTAGCCGGTGATTATATAAGCTGATTCACACCCAGGGGGGTGGGTAGAGACCAGCATTAATTGTTTACATTATTATGAGCTAAGTATTTTGTATTTCATTTTAGCAGTTATTCAAAATAACAAACATAAAATAAATAAGTACCTGGTAAGGAAGTCGACTTGAACAATTACTCTGCCTTTTTTAAGTACGTCTTCCTTACTGAGCCTCGCGATCCTCTTAGGATGCTGAGCGACTCCTAGGAGCTGAAGTATCAAGGGTTGCAACCCATACTAAAGGACCTCATCAAAACCTCTAATCTAGGCGCTTCTCAAGAAAAGAATTTGACCACCCGCCAAATCAACCAGGATGCGAAAGGCTTCTTAGCCTTCCGGACAACCCAAAAAACAACAATAAAAAACATTTCAAGAGAAAGATAAAAAAAGGTTATGGAATTAGGGGAATGTAGTGGTTGAGCCCTCACCCACTACTGCACTCGCTGCTACGAATGGTCCCAGGGTGTAGCAGTTCTCGTAAAGAGACTGGACATCTTTAAGATAAAAAGACGCGAACACTGACTTGCTTCTCCAATAGGTTGCGTCCATTATACTCTGCAGAGATCTATTTTGTTTAAAGGCCACTGAAGTTGCGACAGCTCTAACTTCATGTGTCCTTACCTTCAGCAAAGCATGGTCTTCCTCATTCAGATGGGAATGAGCTTCTCGTATCAACAGTCTGATATAATAGGAAACTGCATTCTTTGACATAGGTAAAGAAGGTTTCTTAATAGCACACCATAAAGCTTCTGACTGTCCTCGTAAAGGTTTAGTTCGTCTTAAATAGAACTTAAGAGCTCTAACAGGGCATAAGACTCTTTCTAGTTCATTTCCAACCAAATTTGAAAGGCTTGGAATATCGAACGATTTCGGCCAAGGACGAGAAGGTAGCTCGTTTTTGGCTAGAAAACCAAGCTGTAAAGAACATGTAGCCGTTTCAGATGAAAATCCGATGTTCCTGCTGAAGGCGTGTATCTCACTGACTCTTTTAGCTGTTGCTAAGCAAACGAGGAAAAGTCTTTTTAAAGTGAGATCTTTAAAGGAGGCTGATTGTAGTGGCTCGAACCTTTCTGACATAAGGAATCTTAGTACCACATCTAAATTCCAACCCGGTGTAGCCAAACGACGCTCCTTCGAGGTCTCAAAAGACTTAAGGAGGTCCTGTAGATCTTTGTTGTTAGAAAGATCTAAGCCTCTGTGACGGAAGACTGCTGCCAACATGCTTCTGTAACCTTTGATCGTGGGAGCTGAAAGATTCTTTCCTTCCTCAGGTATAATAGGAAGTCAGCTATTTGGGTTACAGAGGTACTGGTTGAGGATACTGATACCGACTTGCACCAGTTTCGGAAGACTTCCCACTTCGACTGGTAGACTCTAAGAGTGGATGTCCTCCTTGCTCTAGCAATCGCCCTGGCTGCCTCCTTCGAAAAGCCTCTAGCTCTCGAGAGTCTTTCGATAGTCTGAAGGCAGTCAGACGAAGAGCGTGGAGGCCTGGGTGTACCTTCTTTACGTGTGGCTGACGTAGAAGGTCCACTCTTAGAGGATTGATTGATTGATTGATTTAAAGTTTTCAGGCATCCTGACATCTGAGGTCATTGACGCCGGTAACATTTAATTTATGTATACAAAAATAAAAGAAAAAATAAAATAAAAAATAAAAGAGTATTCAATTAAAATCATAAAAATTGAATGTCATAAAAGTTAAATATTTTTCAGAAGACCTGCTTCTGAAATAAATCTAAAAAGGCCACTTGCATGGTAGGACACATCATTTCCAAGAATCTTGGCAAGGATGAACCTGCCACCCTCACCTCGAGCCTCAAACAAATATCTATTCCGCAAGTTGTTATAATTGGAGCATTCGGTCAGCAAATGCCTTACTGTTAGAGGTACTACACAGTCGTCACAATACGGTTGCTGTTGGCCCTTCAGCAGAAACTCGTGTGTCAACCGAGTGTGACCAATACGGAGACGACAAAGAGCCGTCTCCCATTTTCGGGGCATCATATTATACCTCCAAGGAGATATGTCATTTGTTATCTCTCGCATTTTATTGCCATCTTGACTATCCCATTGCTGTTGCCATTTATTGCAAACCAATTTCTTGATGTCAGGTAATAAATCATCACAGGGAATGGGATACCTTCTTGGCAGCAACTCTGATGCAGCCTCCTTAGCCAGTGAATCTGCCTTCTCATTCCCAGACACACCTACATGTGCTGGAACCCAACAAAATTGAACTGTTATACCTCTCCGTCCAATAATGAAAAGCCATTCTAAAATCTTTAAAACTAGAGGGTTATTAGAATTAAAAACTTCCATAGCTTGAAGGACACTCCTTGCATCACTAAAAATTGTAAAATTACCCTCCTTCTCCAACGCTATTTTCTCAATAGCGGTTAATATGCCATACAGTTCGGCAGTAAATATGGAAGCGGTCAGAGGAAGTGCACCTCTACAATTAAAACCATTACTATGTACTCCAAATCCAACGCCAGCATCAGATTTGGAGCCATCAGTATAGATAAAAGTTGATCCTCTATGTAGAGTTCTGGGAACGTCCACAAGCCATTGAAGTACCTCGGTGAACCATTCTCTCGCGGGCCAGAGGGGAGCAACTAACGTCAACCTTGTCCCTTCGTGAGAGGCGAACTTCTGCAGTACCTTGTTGACAATCTTGAACGGGGGGAATGCATAAAGGTCTAGATGGGACCAATCCAGTAGAAAGGCATCTATATGAACTGCTGCTGGGTCCGGGATTGGCGAGCAATAAATTGGGAGCCTCTTGGTCATCGAGGTTGCAAAGAGATCTATGGTAGGTTGGCCCCATGTGGCCCATAGTCTCTTGCACACATCCTTGTGTAGGGTCCATTCTGTTGGGATGATTTGACCCTTCCGACTGAGGCAATCCGCCATGACATTCATGTTGCCTTGAATGAACCTCGTTACTAGAGAAAGGTTTAGATCTCTTGACCAGGTGAGGAGGTCCCTTGCGATCTCGTACAACGTCATAGAATGGGTCTCTCCTTGAATGGAGATGTACGCCAAGGCCGTGGTGTTGTCTGAGTTCACCTCCACCACCACCTTGCCTAGAAGGAGGGACTTGAAGCTTTTCAAGGCCAGATGAACTGCCAGTAGCTCCTTGCAGTTGATATGTAACGTTCTTTGATTCGAGTTCCAAGTTCCCGAGCATTCCCGACCGTCTAATGTCGCACCCCAGCCCGTGTCCGATGCGTCCGAGAAGAGAACGTGGTTGGGGGTCTGAACAGCCAGGGGCAGACCCTCTCTGAGGTTGATGTTGTCCTTCCACCAAGTCAGTGATGACTTCATCTTCTCGGAAATGGGGATCGAGACCGCTTCTAGCGTCTTGTCCTTTTTCCAGTGAACAGCTAGGTGAAATTGAAGGGGACGGAGGTGCAGTCTCCCTAACGAAATGAACTGTTCCAGGGATGAAAGCGTCCCTATCAGACTCATCCACTGTCTGACTGAACATCGGTCCTTCTTTAGCATGTTCTGGATGCATCCTTGGGCTTGACTTGTTCTGGGGGCCGACGGAAAAGCCCGAAAAGCTTGACTGTGAATCTCCATCCCTAAGTACACTATAGTTTGGGATGGGACCAGTTGGGACTTTTCCATATTGACCAGGAGACCCAATTCCTTGGTCAGATCTAGAGTCCACTTTAGATTCTCCAGACAGCGACGACTGGAAGAAGCTCTTAGAAGCCAGTCGTCCAAATAGAGGGAGGCTCTGATGTCCGCTAAATGCAGGAATTTGGCAATATTCCTCATCAGTTTCGTAAAGACAAGAGGAGCCATGCTTAGGCCAAAGCACAGGGCTTGAAATTGGTAGACAACCTTTTCGTAAACGAACCTCAGAAAAGGTTGGGAATCTGGGTGGATGGGGACGTGAAAGTAAGCGTCCCTTAGGTCTAAAGAGACCATCCAGTCTTCCTTCCTGACCGCTGCTAGAACAGACTTTGTGGTCTCCATGGCGAACGTCTGCTTTGTGACAAAGACATTCAGCGCACTGACGTCTAGCACCGGCCTCCACCCTCCTGTCTTCTTTACCACTAAGAAGAGACGGTTGTAGAAGCCCGGGGATTGATGGTCCCGGACTTTGACTACCGCTCCCTTTTCTAGTAAGAGAGACACCTCTTGCTTCAAAGCTAGTCTCTTGTCCTCCTCTCTGTACCTGGGAGAGAGATCGATGGGAGACGTTGCTAGAGGGGGTTTGCGTACAAACGGGATCTTGTACCCTTCTCTGAGCAACTTCACAGATTGTGCATCTGCGCCCCTTTTCTCCCAGGTCTGCCAGAAGTTCTTGAGTCTGGCTCCCACTGCTGTCTGAAGAAGGTGGCAGTCAGACTCTGCCCTTAAAGGACTTGGTACCTTTCTTCTTCCCACGTCTCCCTTCGGCACGAGCACCTCCTCTGCTGGAGGCTCTGCCACGAAAGGGCGGAATGAATCTGGACGCTGGAGTGTCCATCCTGGGTCTAGACAAGGTAGGCAAAGGGGTGGCTTTGCGGGCAGAGGACGCAACCAGGTCATGCGTGTCTTTTTGAATCAAGGAGGCAGCAATCTCCTTTATCAACTCCTCTGGGAAAAGGCACTTTGAGAGAGGAGCAAACATAAGTTCCGATCTCTGACACGGTGTTACTCCAGCTGACAAGAAGGAGCAAAGGTTTTCCCGTTTCTTGAGGACCCCGGAAACGAACGAAGCCGCAAGCTCACTGGAACCGTCCCGTATGGCCTTGTCCATGCAGGACATAATGAGCATGGAAGTTTCCTTGTCAGAAGGGGAGATCTTCCTGCTCAACGCTCCCAAACACCAATCCAAAAAGTTAAAAACCTCGAAGGCTCTGAACACTCCTTTCAACAGATGGTCTAAGTCTGAAGGAGACCAACAAATCTTAGAGCGTCTCATGGCTAGCCTGCGGGGAGAGTCTACTAGACTTGAGAAGTCGCCCTGGGCAGAGGCAGGAACTCCCAAGCCGAGAACTTCTCCCGTGGCATACCAGACGCTCGATCTGGAAGAGAGTCTTGCAGGGGGAAACGTGAATGCTGTCTTCCCAAGGTTCTTTTTGGACTGCATCCATTCTCCCAACACTCGTAAAGCTCTCTTAGACGAGCGGGCGAGGACGAGCTTCGTAAAGGCAGGCGCGGATGACTGCGTGCCTAAAGCGAACTCAGATGGAGGAGAGCGTGGGGCCGCAGAAACAAACTGATCAGGAAACATCTCCCTGAACAGTGCAAGAACTTTCCTAAAGTCCAAGGAGGGTTGCGTGGTCTTGGGTTCGTCGATGTCCGTATGCGGGTCGTCAATGTGTGCAGCGTCGTCATCATCAGAGAGTCCATCATCTGAAAACTGAGGAGGAAGCGGCAAAGGAGTAGGAATCGGCTGGTCAGCTGAGTCCGGCAGCACGGGTGCATGCGTGACTGAACCGGACGCAACGTCATGGAACTGTTGCCCAGTCTGTGAACTGGCAACAACCATAGCAGCGCGGGGGCGCAAAGCGTCTACTCCAGACTGTCTAGTCTGCTGTGGGCGAGTAGTGGTAACCACACTGGGTTGCGGAGGTTGACGCACCGCGTCAAAACAAAACAACTTAGGTTGTTGTTGTAACTCGCGAACGTCAACGGAAGGTTCCGTGCGTCGCTGAACGTCAACATGCGGCTGGCAGGGTACACTGGAACGCATGGGTGGCGGGACTCTCACAGCTGGAGTGCGGGAGAAGGTAGCCTCAGCGTCCACTGGACGCACAACCGTGGGTGGTTGTAGGCTAGCGGTTGGTGCAGCGTCAACCTTCTCCGCACGAAAGTCCTGCATCAATGACGTTAACTGTGTCTGCATGGTCTGCAGCAAAGACCACTTAGGGTCTACAGTAGCAGGTGCGGCAACAGACGGTGTTACTGCCTGATGCGGTACCGCTTTGCCTCTCTTAGGAGGTGTGCAGTCATCGGAAGACTGCAGCGAGTCCGAACTGACCCAGTGGCTACAACTGGGCCGTTGGACTTGCGCGGAAGGGACCGACTTGCGCTTAAGAGGCCGCGAGACCTTGGTCCATGGTTTCTTTCGAGAAACCTCTTCCGCAGACGAGGAATAAATGGGCTCTCTCGTCTTCGTGTGGGTGGGGCGATCTTGGTTAGATACGTCCGAAACCACGGAGGGAACGTCTGTTCGCTGATTAAAGCCTCTCGAACCCTTTGGTCGTACGACATTGCTTCTCCCTGGGCTTGGGAGCTTGCAAGAGGTCCCGGACTGGGAGGACGACAGGCACGAACAGACGAACCCTCAAGCGCAACACTATCTACAACACTTTCCACAACACTACCACTCACTTTGTCACTACCCACTGCACTCTTACACTTCAACTCCTTGACGTCTGCCATGAGTTGGTTACGGTCACTCGCCAATGACTCGACTCTCTCACCCAGAGCCTGGATGGCACGCATCATATCTGCCATCGAAGGTTGTTGAGTGCTAGAAGGGGGATCAGGAGCAACCACTACAGGGGAAGGAATAGGTTGAGGGGCATGAGGAGAGGAAAAATCAACGGAGCGAGATGAACTTCTCCTGACTCTATCTCTCTCTAGCCTACGTGTGTATTTCTGGAATTCGATGAAATCGAATTCCGAAAGCCCAACGCATTCCTCACATCGATCTTCCAATTGACAGGTCTTATCCCGACAATTGGAACAAACGGTGTGAGGATCGATAGAGGCCTTCGGAAGACGCCTTGAACAGTCCCTAGCATTACATTTCCTGAATTTAGGGACTTGAGAAGGGTCAGCCATCTTGAATTAGTCAAAGGGGAATTCAAAATCTATCCAAAGTCGTCAACAAATAATCCAAAATCAATAAAAGAATGCAAGGATGTATTGAAGATAACGTCTGCAAAGCGAAAGCTCAAAACTAGAAATGTGTACTTCACCAAAATATGTGAAAACCAATCCAGTAAGCAACAGCGAATTTAGTAGGTCTTGCCGGTGGCACGACAGAGAGAAAATTGAGTTCTGTGTTTACATTGAGTACTGAGTACCTGCTCGACAGATGGCGCTGTTGATGTACACCCCCTACCTGCATAGCGATCGCTGGCGTATTTTGAACGTAGAGTTTTTCTGTCGGGCAGCAGAGCTGCAGCTTATATAATCACCGGGTAAGTATATTGAAAAATATGGGATTGGTATCATTTCCATTCAGCAGCCTTCTCTTTCAACAGGGCATCTATCACATTCAATCAGTAGTTTTCTATAATTAGGTCAAAATTTTAACTTCAATTAAGGAATAGGAATGAATCCTAGGTAAGATTCATCAAAAGAATAAATTTTTGTGAATTTCATTTCAACTTCTGACATTCAAACTCACCATTCATTGTGCAAATAATCCGCTTCTTACTCATTCCACGTAGTTCATGAAGACACAAATTTTTCAACTCAATAAGTGGTATACTCTGTAGGAGAAAATAAAAGAAAATATAAATACTAGCAATCAATCTCTAAATAATAATTGACATAACTGATCTTTCTCTTCCATGAAATTGACTAATTTTTAAAAAATCTAACCATTAAAATCTGATATGAAAAACACAATGTATATTTAAATTTAAAGTACCATGGTAATTTCAGCCACATGCAGGCAAACTTGCAATACAATTCATATTGTAAACACTCATATGGATTGAAATATTTTAATATTCCATCAACACAACTTTTAAATTAAAATTTTTCAATTGAACGAAAATAAAATAATAACAATCAAATATTAAAATTGAGAGAGAGAGAGAGAGAGAGAGAGAGAGAGAGAGAGAGAGAGAGAGAGAGAGAGAGAGAGAGAGAGAGAGAGAGAGAGAGAGAGAGAGAGAGAGAGAGAGAGAGAGAGAGAGAGAGAGAGAGAGAGAGAGAGAGAGAGAGAGAGAGAGAGAGAGAGAGAGAGAGAGAGAGAGAGAGAGAGAGAGAGAGAGAGGAGAGAGAGAGAGAGAGAGAGAGAGAGAGAGAGAGAGAGAGAGAGAGAGAGAGAGAGAGGAGAGAGAGAGAGAGAGAGAGAGGAGAGAGGAGAGAGAGAGAGAAATATCTTTTCATATCTTATAAGTGATATGAAAACTAAATTTTTATCAAGTATTCTATATCATCAAATAATTACTTAAACATGACAAATTTCAAAGTAATTTCTATTTTCTAAAATTATGCAAACCTGAGATACTCCTTGTAACGAGGGTTTGTATTCATGTCCAAACAATTACTGTATGGAAGAGCCTCTTTTCCTTTTTATTGGTGAAATCTTTATGTATGGGTTTGGCACCAAATATTTTGTGGGTGTTAGCAATATACTGTAGTGTGTATTTGTTTGTTTTTTCAATACTACTCCACTAATATTATTATTGTTATAGTGGATAGTATCTTGTTATTACAACACAAGTATAAATATAAGAGGCAGGGAAAGAAGAATGTGGCATTGAATATCGATCTCCTTAGCGAGAGTTGGCAGAAACCCAAAATTGTGATTGTGAATATTTCAGATCTCAATTAGTGAATAACCAAAACTCCAAATCTAGAATCTGCAGAAATCGAGGGTTCGCTCTACTGTACTATGCAATAAATAAGAGCTTAAATTACATTTTTACAAATTCCAATGATCCAACATCAAAAGGACAAATTCGGAGGTAATTTGAATTTTCTATAATGATACAAACCTTAGCTATTTAGCGGGGTATACTTTTGGCGAAAGCTGAAAGGACGACCATTAAAATTTACCTAGGGTTAACAACCCATCCCGCTAGTTAGCAACGGGTAAGGGGACTAGCTTGCTACCCCTCCCACTTACACACCTGTGATTGAGCTAACTTTGCTTGTAGGTAGGACTTCAAGGGGGACAGGGTTGACCGGCAAGTATGTATAAATAACTAAGGTTTGTATCCTCAGTAAAATACAAATTACCTCCGAACTTGTCATTTGTTCTGTAATTGGAATACAAACCAACGCTATTCACATGGGAGACTCAGCCATTCTGAGGGTGGATGTCCCTGACAATCTGGCTTTTTGGCCTTACCTGGAGTACTCTTTATTGTGCAGGGTTTAGAGCGACAATAAGGATACCCTAACATCTCGCTAAACCTGCTAAGCATGGTCTGCAGCCTACGCAAGCTGTGTGTAATGAGAAACTAGCAATGTGACTGTCAAGGTAAAAGTTATTCTGAGACTTGCAGGGAATAATCAGGGAGACCGAGACATTCCTAATACCACCTCGTCAGGGTATGGGGATGCAACAGTATTGGGACAATACTAGGATACACAAGGGAGCAATGGTTTACCTGCAGAGGTTTGAGGTCAGCTTGTGCAGAGGACCCAGGATGCTGATTTTCCCAAGAGAGGGGAGGATGAAGAAAGATAAAGAGCCAGACCTTCCTTTCATTCACTCAGACTAAAACCCAGGTAATTAATCAGTGCTCTCAACCTTCTGCTACTTGTCCAATAATGAGCTTGAGGTATTAAACCAGCTATTGTCCATCCACCAAAGGACTGATAAAAAACGTATCAAGGTTTATGTGTGTCACTCCTTGCAGGTAGTGGGCGGTGAATGTAGTTTGGTGTTTCCACACGCCCACTTGCAATACCTGCGTCACAGAGTAGTTCTTCTTAGCCAGAGATGGGGTTGAATCTGGGATCCAAAACCTAGAATCTGAGTTTAGGCAACAAGGTCAGGGCCGAAGCTGAAGCTTACCTCTACCCATCCTCTTGAATGGGCGATGTCAAACAAAAGACCATGAAGTTGGCTAACTCGTTTGGCTGACGCTAAGGCGAGCAGGAAAACCATTTTCTAGGTTAGAAGGTAAACTTTTGCCTGTCGTAATGGTTCGTACAGGGATCCTTCTAGGAACCAAAGAACTTGAACAATGTGCCATGGGGGAGGTGTCACTTCTGACTGAGGACAGGTAAGTTCACAACTACGTATGAGGATGGAAGTTCTAAAGATGAGGAAAAGCCCACTCCTTTCAGTTTAAAGGCGAGACTCAAGGTTGAGCGAGACCCTTTAAACGTTGAAGCCGAAAGATGCATTTCCTCCCTCAGTACATGAGAAATTCTGCTATCACTGGAATAGTGGTATTGAATGGATTGAGACCTCTTTGGCAGCACCAACCACATAAGACATTCCACTTTGCCTGGTAGAATAAAGTTAATAACTTTCCTAGCTATCCAGGCATACCCTTCGCGACTTGTTGCGAAAAAGCTCTCTAAGAGAGGAGATATTGGATAGTCTCCAGGCATGAAGAAACTGCCTTGTGGAAAAGTTGACATGTGATTGTGTGAGTAGATAGTGTCGTGGAAGAAGTTCCCTTATGGGCTCCATCAGGAGCAGCAAAAGGTCAGGGAACCATTCGCGTGATGCCATAGCAGAGCTATGAGGGTCAATGAAAGATTGACCAATGTTCAGGTCATATTGAGTAAT
>NC_090739.1:46771713-46901713 GCF_036898095.1 Palaemon carinicauda
TGCCAAAGGAGAATTATCTTCAAGTCAGCAATAAAAGATTCTTAGAATTTTTGCAGAAGGAAGCAGCTCTCTTCAAGTACTCTGTAATGACCTAACTGGACAGAGATAATTTCTGAATACTTTCCATCAGAGCATTTAGAGAAAGAAATGAAATATACATGAGAAGACTCTTACATTTGGAGTCCTTCTCTCTTCTAAAAGCTGGTAATAGAGATATCCTAAGGACAAAAGTAACATAATAGTCTAGTATGTGGGTGGCTCTCCACCTACCTTGTTCAGGTTCGTATCTGCATAAGAACAAACTATTCTTAACTATTTTCTTCTTGATGCTTCCCATTGAAAAAATTTGGATGTATCTTCTGTTGGGTTCTAGGTTCCATGAAGATACAAAGTAATAACTATGACATGGCAAAGGAAAGGGACCTCTTCATTAATGATACAAATTGAACATGAGGGAATGATGAAGGATGCAGTGGATCTGGTCCTGGCTACCTGGAGTTTAAGCCTATGAGGCAACTCTGCATAAAAGGACACACTAATCTCTATTCCTTGGTATACTACCTCGTTGAAGAAACCTTTTACTTTTCCAATTCATCTCAAATATACAAAAGCCCAGAAGTAAAACAATTTTCGGTGTCAAGTAAGCTTGAGAAGCCAGACATATAGTCTCATAATGAGACATATTAGGGGTCCTAAGAACTAACAAAAAGTCCCATCTTGAGGGCTTAACCCTTTCACTACGAGGCCGCGGACCCAACCCCGGTAGCTATATATGAGATTTGCCACCATCGGATATACATGGTCACTTATTTATAATAATCGACTTCTCCATGTTTGTTTAATGCTGATTACAGAATAATTTTTTTAAAACTTTGTTTCATTTCCTATTGTATTTCACTCTAAACCAAAGTATTCTTTCCATTCATAGCAAAGTGGTTATAGATTAATTTTCAAGAACTTTTTTATATAATTTTCTCTGAATAACAGTAAAGCACTATGATTTTTATATAAATAATTTTCAAGTTCCTTGAAGTGACTATGTTATTCCATAATAAAGCTAAGATGAATAGCCATCGAAAGATATAAAACTACTCATTATTAATAATGGACTTTTGTTTCCTTTGACACATGATGTATTCTGTAATGTATAATTATAAGGTATACGATAAACAGAAAAACTTATCTGGAGAGAGAGATATAAATTTAGTTCTTCCGTCAAAAGGTTTGTTTTTTCCTGTCATTCTATCTTGCGTATGACTGTCAATATGAACTGGATAATTCAGGTTTTGGGTATTTCACAGGCTTGGAAATGGGGACTGCGCATGTAAGAACATGGTAAATAATGCATAGAATGTCAATACATGGAAATAATGACAGTAGGCTAACTTTTACTTGTGAAAACAACGAACAATACTAATGTATGAAATATATATATCTAAGACATGAAGATGATACTATTTTCTAGAAATGATTGTTGAGAAAAAAGTAATAAAAAAGAGAAAAACAAATATCGTTTTGTGTCAAATAACTTGCATTACTGGTGTTTTGGTGGCATTGTGGGTGGGAGTCAGAGGGGGAGATCACTACGTCACAGTTTACAGAATGCTTTCTGAGTGATTTGAACACGTATGCCAACATAAAATACACTAAAATGACAAATTTGAGAGTATTTTTGTAATATTCCTAATGATACAAACCTTGAGCTCTTTATTAGGGATATACTTTCGGTAGAGCTGGAAGGCTAACACGGCGTTGTCTCATCACTTTTGACAGCAGGCAAGACTTACAGGGAGATAGGTGATGGCAGGCCAAATCTGTATAAAGAGCTCAAAGTTTGTATCATTAGGAAAAATACAAATTAGTTTCAAATTTGTCATTGGTTTCAACGCTAAATACAAACCCTTTCGCTCTTTTTTAGGGATGACTCACCCAATAGGAGGGTGGAAGTTCAAACCAATAGGCTGGTTTTTTACTAGGGGTTTTTCCGTACTTGCTCCGCACGTAACTGGGAAAAACCCTGACACCTCGATAAATTCCGTGCAATGCATGGTTAACGGCCTGAGCAATCTGTGTGATTGTGTGATACTAGCAGTGAGACTAGTCTAGGTAAGAATTCTTAAAAACAGGAATCTTTGAATCATCCATAGATGTTATCCAATCCCACAAGTATTATTTCTATACTAGGTTACACAAGGGAAATGGTTTTACCTGCAAATATGTGAGGCCAGCTTGCAGAGGACTGTAGGAGCTGTTCCCCAAGAGAAGGGGAAGATGAAAGAAAGGGCCAGTTATTCTTAACATTCATCCTACACTAATCCTGGGTAACTTCTGCTCTTAACCATCTGTTACCTATCTATCAAGGAGCCTGAGTTATCTAAACCACTTGTTGTGCCGCCACCACAAGGCCAATGGAGAATGCCTTCATGTTCCTGTGGGTCACATCTTGCAAGTAGTGGGTGTTGAAGGTCATTTGACACTTCAAGACCTGCATCACAGAGTAATTTCTCTTGAACGCTAGGGACGTGCTCAAGCTCCTAACGTCATGAGCCCTGGGACATTTTGTGGGAAGAGGATCGAGATTCAATGCTAAATCTATGACCTTGCGAATCCAAGCAGAGATGGTGTTCTCAGTGATCCTCCTCTTGACCTTCCCCTTGCTGACGAAGAGTGCTGACACTCGGGGCGAGCTGCTGCTGTTCTCTTGGGATCGTACCTCATACTCCTCACTGGACAAAGTAACAGTTGATCTGGATCATCGGTTATGTTACGAAGACTACAAATCTGGAAAGGCCTGAATCTAGCATCCGCTACTCCCGGACTTTGAGTCTTAGGGATAAACTCAGAAACGAAACTGAGCATTACCTCTCCCCTTGAATGGGAAACATCGTAGGGAAGACCGTGAGGTTCGCTAACTCTCTTTGCCGAAACTAATGCGAGCAGGAAACCCATCTTCAGAGTGAGGTGGTGATCTGTTCCTGGCTTAATCCTAGACCACAGTTGTGGGTAATTTTTACCCTACACACGTGTTTCATTCGTGCACAGCCACATGGGTGGAGGCAGCCAAGTGGGTCTTTGTGTAGCTTTATTTGGCTGCTAGCTCTCAGGCTTGAAAGTAGTGTTTCCATGTTCGTGCTGTCGTGGGGCCGTGTATGTTGTACTTCGGGTAAATTTTAACCCACAACCGTGATATCATACAAACTTGTGTGGGTAATATTTACCCCATACACATAAGATACAAGATTATGATAAGATACAAACTTGTGTGGGTAATATTTACCCCATACACATGATAAGATACAAACTTGTGTGGGTAACATTCACCCCAAAACCGTGTTAAAATACTAATATACTTGTGTAAATTTTACCCCATAACCATGATAACGTATAAAACATAAATTGATTGCGTCGACCCCACACTAATGTATTTCTGAGCTCAACCTGTGTCGCTCCATGAAATGCTCCTTAAAGCACCTTTCCGGAATCTGTACCACATGCCCAAGATTAAAAAGATATAGTGGTTTTTCCAGATTTAACATAACCATTATAACAGGGTCCTATCTTCATATATATTTTCCCTCTAAGTGCCTTGTCTCCTAATAAGGAGCAGGGCAACACCTGCCTTCCCTTTCCCCCCTACCTTAACATTGACCTTGATTTGGGGTGTAATTAAGAGATTGGTATATTAAGGATTTTAGTAAAACACGCTTAATTAAATTACTCTAATTTTAATTCAGTTCATTAAATTTTTGTGTATTTCCAAGCTTATGGGACCAATTCTCTGTTACTATTTCACGAAGCGACACAGATTGAGCCCAGAAAAGGGATTTTGACGAAGGAAAAATCTATTTCTGGGCGAGGAACCTGTGTCGCCCAGTGAACCCTCCCTCCTTTTTCCTCACACTAGGCTGGCCCAGGCTTGGGGTGCTAATAGGAATGATGGGAGAAGGATATGTAGTGGTGGTGGTGGGGGGGGGGAGCAGTAGCTGTAGTGAACGACACCTCGTAGAAAAGGGGGATTTTGAGGAGGGAGAGAAGTCTAATAGGAAAGGAATCTCTGGTAGTGGTATCACTCGCCCCAGTTTTAATACCGACACCCTTTAGGGGTGAGCGAGCTGGATATATTCCTAGCATTCCATGCAACTTTTTCTCTGGTATATTTAGCAGTATTTATACCTTTGAAATGGTGCTTTAAGGAGCATTTCACTGGGCGACACAGGTTCCTCGCCCAGAAATAGATTTTTCTTTCGTCAAAATCCCTTTTTTGAGCTTTCTCGTTTTTTTCTTTTTTTACAGGCTTTGATATTTTGCTTTTCAGCACGATAATATAGCTAGTTACAAAAAACTTAAGTTTTATACAGAGGACATTATGAATAAGTTTATGTCAGAACTAAGTTCTTTGTTGCCAAATGAAATTGAAAATGAAAATGATAATGTTGAAAGCAAGGTTTTGGATGACTGATACTGACAAAGATTATGAGCAACCCTCTGAATCTGATGTTGCCAGTGATGAGTTCAATGAAATGGAGTTACAGAGTAGTGTGTGTAAGAGACAAAGACATTCATTGACACCTCACAAGCCATGTGGTGTCTAGCATGTATACTTACCATTCCACCCTTCCACCAGTGACCCACAACTCCAAGACCCCTCCCTGCTTACTCCCTCTGCTAGCCCAGCTGTTACAAATCTTACTAGGGGAAGCAAAAGGGTCCGTGATGTGGCTGTTCATCGTGCTACAAAACCAGTGAATCTTGCTGTCCGTGTTGTCTCTTCGGCTGCCTGTGTTGTCTCTTTGGCTGCCCGTGGTGTCTCTTCTGCTGCCCATGCTGTCTCTACTGCTGCCCGTGGTGTCTCTGCTGCAGCCTGTGCTCTCTCTCCTGCTGCTTGTGCTGTCTCTCCTGCTGCCGGTGATGTCTCTCCTGCTGCCGGTGATGACTCTCCTGCTGCCCTGCTGCACGTTTTAAAATCTTTCTCTTTTTTGTAGACAAATGTAACACTTGCTTTTTTATTTCTAAAATGTTGTTGTTGGACTGTCAGGACATAGGACTAGTAATTCATAGACATATTATGTTTTTAGACAGTGATCAGAAAATGGTGTCACTCATCAACACCACAGGGTTATCCGCCAGGAACAGCTGGAACTGTGAGCAAATCATAGGTGAAGCTACTCACAGGTCTGGTAATTGCTTGGACCTAGTATACACTGACTCCCCTGGCGTTATAACAAGTAAGGTTGGTTCTCCAGTTGGGACATCTGATCATGCCTTGCTTTCATTAGTAGTGAAGACTGAGCAGCCTGTCCCTGATGTATCGTACTCTTGTAAAATTTATATGAAATCTCAAGCAGACTGGAATACGATTTTGCATGATCTTTTGTGCTTGAATTGGTCACAAGTATATAGTAGCATTGATCCTCTTGTCCCTTTGAATGAGAATCTAGTCAACATAATTGATAGGCGTATCCCTTATCGTGTGCTAAGGTACCGAGTGAAGGACAAACCATGGTTCAATGATGATTGTAGACTTGCTTATTTGAAGAAGCAGAAGGCCTATAATCTTTGGAAGAGTAACAGATCAGATTTGACCTGTAATAACTATACTCAGCTTAGAGCATTTGCTCAGAGAGTTTATGGTTTAACTGAAAAAGGAATACAATTTAACCATAAAAGAAACCCCTTCCGGTAAACTCAGGAACATAAATGGTGGACTACCCTTAAATCTGCACTCTTTGGTGTACAGTGAACCCTCGTTTATCGCGGTAGATAGGTTCCAGACCCGGCCGCGATAGGTGAAATTCCGCGAAGTAGTGACATCATATTTACCTATTTATTTAACATGTATATTCGGACTTTTAAAACCTTCCCTTGTACGTAGTACTGTTAACAAACTACCCTTTAATGTACAGAACACTTAATGCATGTACTACAGCACCCTAAACTAAAACAGGCACAAATATTAAAGGCGATTTTATATCATGCGTTTCCTAAACACCTAAAAAGCACGATAAAAAATGGCAACCAATGTTTTGTTTACGTTCATCTCTGATCATAATGAAGAAACAAACTCATTTAGTGTACACATATATGTATAGGTTAGTTTTTGCATCGATTATATTGATTATACAGTATGTTGATTTTTTTATTACCAATGTTTTACTTTATTTTTCTTAGGACTTCCAAATGAAATGTTTTTCTTTATGACGCCGCCTGAAACGACGGCGTCATAAAGTACTGTACGCTCAGTAAACAACCACGCTCAGAACAAAGAAGGCATTTAACGCGCATGATGAAAGTGATAAATAATGATATTTACAGTAAAAGCATTTACAAAATATGTTATTAGTACAAATATAATTTACCGTATCTATATAAAATCATACAGTACATACTGTACGTAGCAAAGCAGGAAAACAATTTACGAGAGAGAGAGAGAGAGAGAGAGAGAGAGAGAGAGAGAGAGAGAGAGAGAGAGAGAGAGAGAGAGAGAGAGAGAGAGATTGTTTTACGTACGTAAATGTAAATTTTAAACAAAAAAAATATGATAGGTTACAACATGTAGACTTTTAAAACCTTCCCTTTAACTTAATGCATACAGTACTAAACTATAAAACAGGCACAAATAAGGGATTTTGACGTAGGAAAAATCTATTTCTGGGCGAAGGACCTGTGCCGCCCAGTGAATAAGCTCTATTTAGCACTTATTCTTAGGTAATTTACTGCTAAATATACCAGAGAAAAAATGTAAAGGAGTGCTAGGTTAACTAGCTCGCTCACCTATTGGTGTCGGTATAAAATTGGGCGTATATTCCAGAGGTCCCGCACTATTTAGATTAATCCACGACAGAGAACCCCAATAGAGGAGAGCCGTTCAACCTCACTCGGTACTACTACAATGCATCCGCTCAGAACCCAACTCCTTAGCACCCAAAGTTTGGGGACTCCAAGGGAGAGGAGCTGGGAGGGTTCACTGGGCGGCACAGGTCCTTCGCCCAGAAATAGATTTTTCCTACGTCAAAATCCCTTTTCTGGGCTCGAACCTGTGCCGCCCAGTGAATCTATACAAGAGAAAAATGTCACCAAACTTGCAAAATAAAGGAAAAAACATAAGCGTAAGAGAAAAACAGGATGCTTTAATCAGAGATGAGTACCAAAAAACAATTATAAGGGTATCTTAAATATGAACATAAATCCAATAAGGTAGGTATAATAATGCCGTGAGTGATAATATATACAGATACTCAGGAGCATAAAATTTACAAATATAATAACAGTATTCAGGTGCGCGACCAACGAATACAATAGGGTATAAATGAGGCAGGTAAGAGGGAGAGATAAAGAGTCAAGGCATTAACCTGTGAGTTACTCGTGAGTAACTACGCTCCCTGCGGCTACTGTAGAAAATTTTAGGGCTTCCAAATGTTTAAGGTAGTGTTTCTTGAACACTGACGGTGATTTCCACCCTGTATACCTGGAAAGGTCTGTAAAATTCATGTGGTTAAAGAAGTTCACCGAGGTGGCAACCGCCCTGATATCATGTGCAAGAGGAAAAGAGTCAGGGTTAGCTTGTTTAATAAAATACAAAATTTGTTGCCTGATCCCTTTAATAGTAATGGTACCGCCTTGTTCTCTAACGAATAGAGGCCCGGAGGAGTTAGAGGAGGTCCGGGATAGATAAGAACTAAGAGTAGTGACAGGGCACAGCGACGGATCTTGCGTGAGGGGAACAATTTTCCAGGAGGTCCATCTGTTTTGAGGGTCTTCATTCTTAGCCAAAAAGAATTTGTTAGGAGAAAGAAGGACCTCTCCTGAAGGCAGAAAGTCAATATGACCCGGGTCTCTCGACAAGGCTGCCAATTCAGAAATTCTTGCCCCGGAAGCCAAGCTCACTAGGAAAAGTGTTTTCCTGAGAAGGGGCATGTAACCACAAGAACTGTTAATGGTATCAGAAGCCAATTTGAGTACGTCATTAAGGAACCAGGTCACCGGGGTAGGACGAGTAACCGGTTTCAGTCTGGCACAAGCTTTCGGAATTGAAGCTAACAAAGAGTCGGTTAAGTCTATGTTAAAACCCACTAGGAAGATCTTTTTCAGAGCCGATTTAATAGTGGTGATAGTATTGGCTGCCAGACCTGATTCTAATAAAGATCTAAAGAAAGTGACTGTAAGGTTCAAGTTCATACAGTTCACGTCTGAGTCTATTAAAAATTTTGCCAACTTTTTAACTGCAGAGTCATACTGACGGATGGTGGAATCCCGTTTATCCGATTCTAGGAACAAGGTGTTTTGAGGATTAATATTGGCACCATGCATAGCCGCAAACTTCATAAAGTCCATAAAGTTAGGGCGCTCTGAATGTTTGAGAAAGCGTACACAACGCGTGTTTGTACTATCTGAGACAAAACAGGATTGGGTATCGGGCGAGGGTATAATCTCAACTCCCGCAGGAGAGGATACCAGTTGCTCTTGGGCCAGTTGGGTGCGACCAAGGCTACTTGTCCCTTGAAGGATCTCAGTTTGTCTAGAACTTTCAGCAAAAGATTCACCGGGGGAAAGAGATAAATCTTTTCCCAGTTGTCCCAATTCTGTGACATGGCGTCTGTGGCGTAAGCCTGAGGGTCTAGATTGGGAGCCACATATACTCTCAATTTGTGGTTGGATTCCGTGGCGAAGAGGTCCACTTGGAGACCGGGAACCTGAGAGAGAATCCACCGAAATGACTTTAGATCGAGTGACCATTCCGATTCTAGAGGGGAGGTCCGGGACAGGGCGTCTGCCACTACATTCCGGACTCCCGCCAGGTGGACAGCTGAAAGATGCCAACGGTTCGAGGCTGCTAGGGAGAATATGGCTACTAGAACATGGTTCAGAGGCCCTGACTTTGACCCGCCTCTGTTGAGGCAGCGGACCACCACTTCGCTGTCGAGGACCAGACGAAGGTGTTGTTTCTTGGGAAGAGCGAGACGTTTCAGGGTTAGAAGAACTGCCATGGCCTCTAGCACATTGATGTGAAAATGGCGGAACAAGGGAGTCCAAAGACCTTGAACTTTCTTGAGCTGAGAATAGCCGCCCCAACCTGATAGGGATGCGTCTGTGTGAATGATTAATTCCGGAGGCGGAAATCGAAGGGGAACTGACTTTGACAGACTGTTTGCTCTTGTCCAAGGAAGAAGTCTTTCCCGGAAAATGGGAGGAAGGCGGACTTTCCTGTCCCGGAGCTTCCGGTTCGCCCTCGAACACCAGACACGATTGATATCTTTCAATTTTGCCTTCAGAAGAAGATCCGTCACTGAGGCAAACTGAAGGGACCCCAGAATCTTCTCTTGGAGTCGTCTGGAACTTACTTTGTCTTTGAGAAAGCGTTTGGTGTTCCTTGCAATCTCTAACCTCTTGGGTCTGGGAAGACACAGAGTATGAGATATAAGATCCCATTGCAGGCCGAGCCATTGGAACTTCGATTTTGGAAGAAGACGGGACTTCTTGAAATTGATCTGGAAGCCTAGAGATTGAAGATAATGGATGACTTTGTGAGTGGCTTTTAGGCAATTTTGGGAGGTGTCTGACCAAATGAGCCAGTCGTCCAGATAGGCTACTACTTGAATCCCTTGATTCCTGAGTTCCTGAACAGCGACTTCTGCTAGCTTTGTGAAGATCCTTGGGGCAATGTTGAGCCCGAAAGGCATCACCTTGAAGGAGTAACTTTTGTCCCCTAAGCGAAAGCCTAGGTACGGACGGAAGTGTCTCGCTATCGGGACGTGATAGTAGGCGTCTGTAAGATCGATAGAGGTGGTGACGGCCCCACGGGGAAGTAAGGTCCGCACCTGCGAGACGGTAAGCATTCGAAACTTGTCGCATTGAATGGACAAGTTGAGAAGGGATAGATCTAGAATCACTCTTCTCTTGTCTGAATCCTTCTTCGGGACACTGAACAGCCGACCTTGAAACTTCAGATGTTTCGTTTCTTGTATGGCGTTCTTTTGTAAAAGATCCTGGACAAATTCGACCAGGTCCGGAGTGGAATGTTGACGAAATTTGTTCGGAGGAGGAGGTCCTTGAATCCAACTCCACCCTAGTCCCTTGGAGATGATACTGAACGCCCAGGGACTGAACCTCCATTTGTTGCGGAAGGCATAGAGCCTCCCCCCTACCTGCTGTACCTCAGTATTGGTTTGAGGAGTTGCCTCCACGTCCGCCTCGGAAGTTCTTTCCTCTGCGAAAGGCTCTTCCCCTGCCTTTGTTCTGGTTAGAGCCACGGTGGTAGCCTCTACCTCTACCATAACTCTGGGAAGAGCTATGAGCCTCGTAGGACTGGTTAAAGGCAGGGGAAGTGGCGGAGGCACCAGAAAGCTGGCTCTTAGGTAGCAGAACGGTGACATAGTCATCCGAAGGAGCCCGAGAGGTGGAAGGCTGTGCAGGGGCAACAGAAGATGGAGGAAGAGGCAGCCGGAAGTTGGATGAAGCACTCTGTTGTTGCCTGAACTGGGTGGAGGTATATGGTCTAAGCTTCTTCCTACCCCGGGCTTGATAATTTGCGGGGTCATACTTGCCTTTAGGGGTCAAACCCCAACGGGCTTTAAGGCTCTGATTAACCCTAGTGGCCTCCGCCAAGACTTCCTCTACGAGATCCTCGGGGAAGAGATTTGAACCCCAACAGGAGGACCGGATGAGTTTATTAGGTTCATGCCTAATCGTCGCCTCAGCTAGAACATGCTTGCGACATCTGCGTTTAGCAGTAGCGAAGTCATACAAGTCATAATACAAAGACTATAACGTAGCCTTGTTGAGAGACTTAAAAATACTCTCCGTATCGTAAGTCAAGGCTATCGACTCCGTGGATGTGGCCAGGTTTAGAGTACGGCCCACACGTAGGCGGGAATCATATTCCTGTTTAATGAGGGGGAATTCCGGGAGACGGGGAAGCTTCTCACTAAACAAGACTGAGGCACAGTCTGCTGCAAGCTTGCCAGAGGTAAAGGTGGTATGGACGTTGTCCCAACACTCAATACCTGAGGGAAGAAGGAGGGAGATTGGATCCACCTCTCGGATGGGAGGCTAGGGCTTCTCCTCCAGAGCATATTGAAAGGCAAGCTCTGCCACCTTATTGACGCATGGAGTCAAGGTGGTCTTGTCCATTAAGAACATCGTAAAGGAGCTTTTATAAGGCGTCAGCATGGTGTTAGTGCAGCCGATGTCATTCAAAAATCTGGCCCAAACAGATTGGGCTTGCTCCTTCGGGAAGATGACCGTCTCTTTGGGGACCTTGTCTAATCGGACTAAAGCTTCCTCGGTAAGTCTGGCATAACCATGAAATGGAAATGCCAAACCCGGAGGAAAAAATTCAAAGTCCTCTAGAAGACGAGTGCCAAGGCCCTACAGAGTCAACATTCCGTCTGAGAACGGGGAATGAAGAGCCATCCGCCAGGGGTTGTTCTTGGCAAACGGCGGGAGCTTAGAGGCATCCGGTATGAGAGAGCTTTGGACTCTCCGGAGCTCCTTGCTCTAAAGCCCCAATTCTTTGACCGAAGTTAGAGAACATCGTGTCCATCCTCGACTGCATCTCCGAAACCAACTTTGCCTGCATCTCCGACACGATGCGAAGCATAGCTGATTCGGAAAGGCCCGGGCTAGCAGCAGGAGGGGCGGAAGGAACTCCCGGGTCGTGAGACTTAGAGGAGGAACCAGAGGTCTTTGAAGACGGGTTCGTACCATGTTTAGAGCCATGAGAAGTCTTGTGAGGCTTGCGAGCTTTGGGTAAGGTCCTTGAAGTAGACTTATCCTTAGGGGGAACCGGGTATGAACGTTGAGACGAATCACGGTCCCCAGAAAATCCAAGAAAGGAAGAGAGATCAGAAGAAGAAGAAAGAGCGGGGCTGAGGATAGGAATCTCAGCGCCGGACACACCTGCCTCACTTACCACCCTACCTGTATCCGGCTCGTCTAGCAACATTGGTTCGACGTCCAGGTTCATGGAGGCAACATTGTCCTCCAGACCTCCGGGGGCGTACGATGGATCTTGCTCTGGGTCGATGAGACCCGTTATAGTGGCATCAATGTGGGCAATGATGGGAGCTGCCACATGCCTAGCCACAGCAGCTGAAGACTTGGCGTTGGGGTAAACCATGGTGCAGTAGTCCTCAGATAGGACGTACGGCCGCTTAGACTTTACATTCCGGGCAAACCCACCAACCCACACCTTCAGTGTGGCCCGAGCCGCAGACTTTTGCTCCGGGGATGCCTGAAATAATAGTGGGAATTATAAAAGGGAGACTCCCAATGGTCCTTCAAGACCATAGATATCTTACTAATAGTAAATAAAATAAGAAGGAAATATAGCCAACGGGACTCACCGAGTCAGATCCAAGGGTAGTGATGAGGTCGAAGCAAATCACACAGTTATCCGGGTGCCATACCACAACGTCTTCCAGTTGAACCCCACAAGGGGCGTGAGATCGGCAGACGGAGTGGCCACAAGGCTGGTGCAGAACAGCTGCACAGGCCGGCGTCAGACAATGCACCATCTGTAAAAAGAATAGTATATGAGAAACTGTAATTCTCTTAGGTAGGGGCGGGTCTGGAGGACCCGGGCCTAACATAGGTCTAACACAAGATTAGAGCTTAACTGTACTATTCTTTAAGTGGCCTAACATAGGTCTAACACAAGATTAGAGCTTAACTGTACTAGTCTTTAAGTAGGGGCGGGTCCGGAGGACCCGGGCCTAACATAGGTCTAACACAAGATTAGAGCTTAACTGTACTTTTTTTTTTTTTTTTTAAATTTAAAAAATTTTTTTTTTTTTTTTTTTTTTTTAAATAGGGGCGGGTCCGGAGGACCCGGGCCTAACATAGGTCTAACGCAAGGTTAGAGCTTAACTGTAATAGTCTTACATAGGGGCGGGACCGGAGGTCCCGGGCCTAAACATAAGTCTAACTTGAAACTAAAGTATAGCCATCCATTCCGGTCAAGCCGGGAGCATAAAAAAGGATGCAATAACAAGGAATTAAGACACATAGTGTCTGATTTCCCGGGGTGGGGTAGACCCCGGGCCGGGAAATAAAGGTATATTCAATACCAATTCCTTTAGGGACTCCGGGGTAGTGATCTGTCATATATAATCATCATAGGAAATGTTATAAAATAATAGGGGGGCGGAACTGTAACTAAGAACTGCCAATCGAACCCGGAGGGTTTCGTATAACATAAGCCAGAATGAAAAGTGAATATAAAATAGGGTACACCGGGATCCAACTCTGTAGACCGGTGGCCAACCAGACTAGACAGAGACTAAACCGCCGGGCCACCCGGAGGACAAAGTCCATAAACACTTAACTACCCCCTCTAAAAGGAGGGAAGGCAACGGTCCCTTAGTGGAGGGGGGAGAAGCCTAGCCTCCCACCTAGCTAGAGGGGGAGCGTGGGGGAGGATCACGTGAAACGAGGCAGCAGGGCTACCAACTGACGATCCCCAACCAGACAGATCAAACGGAGTAATGGCACAAATATTCATTATAATAATAATAATAGCGTTAAATATATGAATAAACACATAGAAAATTTTTGAGCAAGGCATGCAACATAAATAATTAAATCACAAAAGACACACCTGATGGCTAAAATAACATTGCCGCCTTAGCACGGTCGGCAGCCATAGCGATACGTAAATGATATCGGCCCAAAAATTGAACCACGAGGACTCTAAACGCTAAATAATGAATATTCACAATAACAAATAATATTTGATAATAAAAATAATACACATAGTAACACCGCAAGTGAAAATTAAAAGCTCTCAAAAACAGGAGTACCAACTGTAGTGAAATCAAGCAAGATCGGTATGAACGAAGAGAATAACTCCTATAATATAAATATTAAACGATCTAGGATGCTCAAAACACAGTAAAATCCAGCTTGGTACTTAACTTAGACGGTGTCTCCTGGGAAACCGACGAAGAAGCCATAATTCACTAGAAAATATCCAAAATCGAGAGCACCAGAAAAATGCGGGTTACTTTGATCGTTGTGCTAAAAGGAGTTGGGTTCTGAGCGGATGCATTGTAGTAGTACCGAGTGAGGTTGAACGGCTCTCCTCTATTGGGGTTCTCTGTCGTGGATTAATCTAAATAGTGCGGGACCTCTGGAATATACGCCCAATTTTATACCGACACCAATAGGTGAGCGAGCTAGTTAACCTAGCACTCCTTTACATTTTTTCTCTAGTATATTTAGCAGTAAATTACCTAAGAATAAGTGCTAAATGGAGCTTATTCACTGGGCGGCACAGGTTCGAGCCCAGAAATTAGAATGTGAGAATATTAAAGTAAAAAATAAAGATTGTTACTGTACTCACCACGAAAGAAGTTCAAGAAAAACTTGAATGATGATGGCGATGAATTTGCTGCACAGTAGAAATGATGATGATGAAGCTGATGATGTGTTCTACTGTGCAGCCAGGTAGTATTTTACGTCTCTTCAGACGGAGGTGTCTTTTCCTGGGACACCTCTTCAACTTCTTCAATTTCTTCCGAAGGCGTAGTAGCAGGAGGAACTGGCTCTTTTTTGCGAGGCTGGAAGAACATTGTGATCGGAAGTTGTTGCCGCTGCTTCTTTTTTCGATCTAAGAGCATTTTGTAGGGAGTCATTATGTCATCAACCTTGTTGCAGAATTGCATCGACCGAACCATATCCTCGTCCCACTCTTGCAACATTTCTTTCACCTCCTTTATATGGTTGCAGACCTTGGCAAGCCGTTCTAGTGTTAAGCCCGTTTCTTCGACATTTTCTTGGGTCTCTTCCTGGGTTTCACTCTCTTCTTCGCTTGCCGATTTCGTCAGGTCTTCGAGGTCTGCGTCAGTTAGGGGCTGGGAATGGCAGTCCAACAACTCGTCGACGTCTTCAGTCGTCATGTCGCCAAACCCGTCACCTCCAATTATGGCAGCCAACTGCACAGATTTGCGTACTGCAGAGTGTTGGATTTCAGCAGGTGTAAATCCCTCGTCGTCGTAAACAATCTCGGGCCACAACTTCTTCCAGCTCGCATTCACAGTTGCAGGTTTCATCTCTTGAAGTGCCTTCTGAATATTCTTCAGGCACGTGGCTATGGTGTACTGCCGCCAGTACGCCTTCAAGTTAAAATCTTCATCCTCATCATCTTGGGCAGCATCCACACACGCAACGAGGTCCGCCAAGGTATTCTTCGCGTAGAGGGCCTTGAACGCCCTGATAACCCCCTGGTCCATCGGTTGAATTAATGACGTGGTGTTGGGTGGCAGGAACTCAACCTGAACGCCCTCACGCGACAGGTCAGTTGCGTGTCCACCAGCGTTATCCATAAGGAGAAGGATCTTGAATGGCAAGCCCTTCTCTACGAGATATTCATTGACTTGCGGGATGAAACACTGGTGGAACCAGTTGGAGGTCAGCATCTTCGTAATCCATGCTTTTGGATTATGCATCCAGTACACGGGAAGGAGATTCTTATTCTTATTTTTCAAAGCGCGAGGATTTTTCGACTTATAAATAAGCCCCGGCTTTAGCAAAAATCCAGCAGCATTGCCACACATCACGAGGGTAACGCGATCCTTGAATGCTTTAAAGCCAGAGGCTTTGGCTTCCTCTTTGAACAGGAACGTTCACGACGGCATTCTCTTCCAAAACAAGCCGGTCTCATCCATATTAAAGACTTGTTCCGGCTTGTATCCACCTTCGGCGATAATATTCTTGAACGTCTGGTTCACGTAAGTTTCAGCAGCGGCAGTGTCAGCCGAAGCAGCCTCGCCATGCAGGGAAACGCTTTTCAGGGCGAAGCGTTTCTGAAACTTCGCGAACCATCCTTTGCTGGCGGAAAAACGTTGTTTCTGAGGCTGGGAATCAGTGGATGTCCCTGGTTGAGGATCATCTGCATCATCATCTTCTTCAGCATGGTTGCCATCGTCGTCTTGAGGTTCCTTTGCAGCAAAATTCTGATACAAGCTCAAAGCCTTTGTTCGGATGGTGTTTGTATCCAAGGCTATGTTCTTCTTCCGGCAGTCGGCAATCCACACAGCTAAAGCATCTTCCATGCGTACGATCGTTTTATTACGCGTTGTAACGACTCGCTTCGCTGATCTGCTTAAGGTGATTGCAGCCGTCTTTCTAATGTTCGCCTCGTCCTTCTTGATATAGCGAACAGTAGATTCGTTGATCCCAAAATGGCGCGCCGCGGCCGCATAGCTTCTTCCGTCTTTTAACATATCGAGAAGCGTAACCTTCTCAGGAATCGTCATCATCCTTCGGTGGCGTTTAGGCTCACTACCAGCCTTAGTAGAAGCAGAACGCTTGGGAGGCATTGTACAGTAGGATTTGACAAAAAAGTTCAACTTAAAAAGGTCGCACACAGCACAGATTAAACTTCACAAACTTAAGAACGTCTACTCAGCGATACGCGGTAACAGAAAGTGGACGATCCGGGCCCGCGAGAACCTAGATGCTGGAAGCTGGAGATGAGGGCAAAACACCAATCACAGGCTAGATAACAAAACTTGAGTTCTGATTCGTCATCTATCAGCGCTTGAACCAATCACAACCCGTCTTACAGTATATGATGCGTAGGTTACCAACTCAAAGTACTGTACAAGATACCCCGCGCATACCGTACGTACAGTACTAATAATAATAATAATAAATAATGATAATAATACAGTACAGTACTGTAATAATAATAATAATTATGATAATAATAATAACAATAATAATTTTATTAACAACAACAACAATAATAATAATAATAACAATAATAATAATAGCTTTACGTATGCTATTTTATTCTTTTGTAGGATGTGTGTGTGTGTGTGTGTCTCTCTCTCTCTCTCTCTCTCTCTCTCTCTCTCTCTCTCTCTCTCTCTCTCTGTCTCTCTCTCTCTCTCTCTCGCTCTCTCTCTCTCTCTCTCTCTCTCTCTCTCTCTCTCTTTCTCTCGTACGCTTATTCGAAATGTGATTTTTGCAACAAAGAATATTATTGGATGCAGTACTACGTACGTATACATACAAAAGATTCATGGAAAAGAAGCACATCCATTACATTTGTAGTACAGTAGTAGCCATCAGCAGCCTTACACCATTCTAATATTGTATGACTGCATCTGATTTGCGTTTCATGTTCGATTTAATTTTACTACGTACTGTATACAGTACTGAATTATTGTATGATAATAATACAGTAATAATAATAATAATAATGATAATAATAATAACAATAATAATTCTATTAACAACAACAATAATAATAATAATAACAATAATAATACACGTAATAGCTTTACGTATGCTATTTTATTCTTTTGTAGGATGTGTCTCTCTCTCTCTCTCTCTCTCTCTCTCTCTCTCTCTCTCTCTCTCTCTCTCTCGTACGCTTATTCGAAATGTGATTTTTGCAACAAAAAATATTATTGGATGCAGTACTACGTACGTATACATACAAAAGAATCATGGAAAAGATGCACATCCATTACATTTGTAGTATAGTAGCCATCAGCAGCCTTACACCATTCTAATATGGTATGACTGCATCTGATTTGCGTTTCATGTTCGATTTAATTTTACTACGTACTGTATACAGTACTGTATTATCGTATGATCACATTCTCTTTTCGTGTTTTATTTCTTTCTGTGCTGAATTATATATCATATGTAATGCAATGAACAATCAGTAAGAGCAGATATTACTAATTACAGTATTAATGGAATTACAGGTAACAAAATATCGTATTTGGGGGTCTTCAGATTTCGCGGTATTTTCGAAATTTCCGGAAAATCCGCGATATGTATATATATATGGGTTATGGAAAAAACCCGCGAAGTGGTGAATCCGCGATGGTCGAACCGCGAAGTAGCGAGGGTTCACTGTAGATGCAACAGTTCCTAATTTACTTAAACCAGATGGCTCAATCACTCACTGTCCAAAGGAAAAGGCAACCATTTTGGCTGATGTTTCTGACAGTAAACAGAGTAATAAAAAACTTGAACTTCCTCATTCCTGTTTTCCTGAGGCTAAACTAACTAGTATAACTTTTCGATCTCGTGAAATTATTTTTATAAAAACTGCAGATTTCTTAGCTCCAAAGTTATCTGTTATTTTGCGCAAGTTAGCAAGAAGAGGAGCTTTTAGCACTTGTTGGAGAATTGGTAATGTTACTCCTCTATGTAAATGTGTTTGTGGTAGTTCAAGTTCAACTGATTACCGCCCAATGTCCATAACTCCCACATCATTTAAAGTTTTTGAACGTCTTCTGGCAAAACGTCTTAATAGTTTTGCTGAAGGTAATCATCTGTTCCCTAGTTTGCAATTTGGTTTTCGTAAAGGACTTGGAGAATGTGATGCCCTTCTTATAATCTCCAATGCTGTACAGAAATCCCTTGATTGTGGTCAGGAAGTTTGTATGATTGGCCTTGATTTTAGTGCTGCCTTTGACCGTGTTAATCATGAGGCCCTTGTTTTCAAACTCAAACAGTTGGGAGTGGGTGGGTTGTTTCTTAGCATTATTATTGATTTTTTAAGTAATAGATCTTAAAGAGTTGTTGTTGTTGATGGGCACCATAGTGTGTATAGGAATGTGATATCTAGTGTTCCACAGGATTGTGTTCTTGGCCTATTACTTTTCATACTATATACACATGATATGTGGTTTGGCCTAGAAAACAAGCTTGTTGCAAATGCAGACGATGCTACTCTCTGCATCAATTCCATCACATAAATGTAGATATGGGGTTGCTGAATCCCTTAATAGAGATCTAGCTAAAATTAGTGAATGGTGCAAATTATGGGATATGAAGTTGAATCCTAACAAAACTCAAAGTATGATTATAAGTAGGTCAAGGAAAGTGGCTCCTCAAAATCTGGATCTCAGCATTGATAATGTTTCTTTAAATTTGTATGACTTTCAAAATTTTAGGTGTGATCCTCGACAGCAAATTTACTTTTGAGAAAAACATTAGGTCTGTGTCTTCTTCACTTGCACAAAATCTATTCTGAAGAAGTGTTTCAATTCTTTCATTCTACCTTGTTTTGAGTATTGTTCTCCTGTCTGGTCTTCATCTGCTGATTCTCATCTTAATTTGTTAAATAGAAACTTACGGTATTTCAAATTTCTTATTCCTGATCCAGATATTAATCTTTGGCACCGTCGTTCAATTAGTTCATTATGCATGCTGCATAAGATTTATCATAATTCTGACCATCCTTTATATACAGATCTTCCTGGACAATTCCCTCCAGTTCGTAATACTAGATATGCAGTTAATTCTAATAGCCAGGCCTTCTCCATCATGAGGCTCAATACTACACAGTATTCTAGAAGTTTTATTACAGCTTTGACCAAGTTGTGGAATGATCTCCCTAACCGGATAGTTGAATCAGTAGAACTTCAAAAGTTCAAAGTTGTAGCAAATGTTTTTATGTTGAACTGCCTGACATAAGTCTTTTTATAGTTTGCATATGAAATACCTGTTTTGATGTTGTTACTGTTTTTAGAATGATTTATTGTTAATTTTTTCTCATCGTTTATTTATTTACTTATTTCCTTTCCTCACTGGGCTATTTTTCCATGTTGGAGCCCTTGGACTTATAGCATCTTACTTTTCCAACTAGGGTTGTAGCTTGGCTAGTAATAATAATAATAATAATAATAATAATAATAATAATAATAACTGTTGGAGGGCTAGAAAGGCTGACCTCATCTCTAAGAAATTTATGTGCTGGTACCTTTCAGACTCTGACCAGAGCCCAGATGTCGTTTGGTGCAGCATGTGGCCTCCTCCCCTTCTTTTGATGCATCTGAAAAGAGCATCAATTCCAAGGGAGGAACGAAAAGTTCAACCCCTTGGCGGAAATTCTCGTCTGCCATCCTCCACTTCAGTTGTGTCTGCTGCTCGGGTCCCATGAGAAGCAACGTATCCGGCGAGTCATCGTGTTAAACCCACAGGTATTTTAGCCATTGTTGAATGATCGAATTCAGAGGCGGCTGTTGAGTACTAGAAGGGCCAGGGAAGATCTGTGATCTAGGAGACGTAACCACCGCTGGACTGGGAGAGCATCTCGTAGGAGGAAGGGGCTTGCCACCTTCCTCAGCTTCTGGATTCTGTCGTCTGATGAAAAGACTTTCTGCAGGTTGATGTCGATGATCCTTCTCAGGTGTACAAGTCCTTGAGAGGGAAGCCGGGATGACTTCATGAGATTTACTATTATCACCAGATCTTGACAAAAAGCTATGAGTCTGTCTCGGTGCTGAAGAAGGTTTGCCATCGAGTCTGCTAAGATCAGTCAATCATCAAGGTATCTTAGGAGACGGATGCCAATCCTGTGGGCCCAGGTTGTCACTAGGGGGGAAAACTCTCATGAAAACTTGAGGGGCTGTTGAAAGACCTAAGCACAGCACCTTGAACTTGTTGCAATATATAGGGGTTTGTGTCTAAGAAAGCTGTATGGTTTGTGTATATGAAAAAAAAAAACATTTCTTTTTGTACTTTGCATATCCCTCTGTGGACCCCCCAAAGATGCCTTAATCCGTTATTATTTCTTTCTAGGTACTGACAGCAGCCCCCTACACTCACTCAGTAGGGAGGAGAATTTAGACTACTCGAGTACTGTATGTATATAGGAAAGATGAAGTTGCCAAAAGGATAGTTACTCAAGACTTGAAATTAGGAGCCAATGAAACTAGATTGGTCTTATCACTGACCTAGGTGGTAATATATTGACACATAGTGTTTATGGACAGTTTTCCTGCCAAATCTGAGAACTTACCTTGGAACCCTTGTTGCAGAGTCACTTCCCAAACTTGTAATTGACGTCAGTGTTTTCTGAAAGTGACCAGTGACCCAGGTAGAATTTTAGAGAAATATTTTAAAGGGTGTCATAAACATTAATAGTTCACAGAAGCTATTGAAATGACATATCTGGTTGTAGGCCCAGGAAGTGAATTCAGATGTTAGGAGGACAGTGACTGTGTTCGAGTTTAGTCTGAATTGTTCCAGAATTATCAAAACCCCTACCATGGATGAGAGATTTAGGCACTACTGTGGTTGGTCAGAAAAGTTTCGATGACAACGTAACCTTATCACAGTGCAGGTTTACAATTGGAGATTTGCTAGACATTGCTATCATAAGCCCACAACAGCGTCTTATGCGGCCATACTATTCAGAAGCTGTGAATTTTTAAGTAACTTTGCAGCCTAATGGTAGACTGGATATTGATAAGGACAGTATTGATTAAGATTATTGTGGTACAGTATTTTCACAGTTTTATATTTTCTTTTAGATGGTTGATTTGATACTGTTTAGGGAACCCATAAGTGTGTCCAGCATGTGAATAGTTTTTTTGTTATACAAAATTTGTTTATCTTGTTTTTGTGAGGATGGAGTGTAAAGGGGTACTACTTTTGCCTTTAATTGCTTATTGGAATTTGACAAAACAATGTTAATGTAATCATAACAGGTTTTTTTTTCACTTTTCAAATAAATATTTTTTTGTTTTTATAAAGACAGAATTTCATTCCAGAACCTTTCACCATGGTGTCCCCTTCTCAGCCACTATTATTTTTCAATCTTTCTAATAAGTTATTTATCATAATTTTTTTCTCCCACTGTATCCTGCTGTCAGTTTTAAAAAAATTATGTTTTCCTTTCACCTAATATTCTATTATTTTACTTATATCCAGCAAGTCCAAGGCAGGATAAATAAAAGGAGGAAGTAATGTTCTAGCTGGATCCCCTTGCCCAGATAAATCAAGGGGTGGTACCCAGTGCTCCATTCTCTTGACCTGTTACCTAGATTTTTGGGTATTCCACCGTTGTATATTTTTTTTGTGTAGTGAACGTTGGGTTGTGGTCGGCATTCGGACACTAGGCAGTTTGGGTGCTACCTCTGGCCACCGTCTGCAAACCACTACATAATTTTTGGTGCCCAGACCAGGGATACACCAACCTTTAGGTATGGCATCGTCATTGAGTAAGCGCCGAAAGGCTAAGAAGAGCCTGAGCCAGGATATGGAGAGTCTTGTCCAGATTGTCAGTGACCTGGCAACTCAGGTCAAGTCCCTGACACTTCGTGACGGCCCTGAAGAACGTTGAGTCGTCACCAACATGCCACGTTGCCACTTGGGTCACGACCACAATGACCACCAGTGCTCCTTCTACGTCCCCAGCTTGGCAAAATATCAATGGTCTGGCAATCGCAGTAACTGGAGCAGAGCCAGTGACTATAGGTCTCCAGCCCCCTCCAGGGTTAACACCGTTACTCCCCCCCTGTACCGGGCTTCTGGGAGTCTCCTGCTCTGAGTGGACTGCTTGCTTCCTCGCCTGTTCCGGCAACTAACCCCGTTAGTCCGCCAGAGACTACAGCCAGTAGACTAGGGGAGCAGTTCCTGGACAACCCGGCCGAAGCCAGTGTGCCAGCAGTTACGGCTGAGGCAGTTCTTGCCAAGACAGGGGCTATTCCAAAGCGGAGACATCAAGCCAAGGAAAAGCCCAGACCAGCCATACCCGAAATGACATCATCATCACAGGAGTCTACCAGTGAAGATTCTGGTAGTGACACTTCCAGTTCCTGTCTCAGTGTCAGCTTAGATGACACTGTCTCCACCGACCACGTCCAGTCCCTCCAGACAGAACGCAGTCTGTCTGATCTGCTGAAGGTCCTTGACTCCAGGAGGAACCCCAAGCTGGAATCTTCCAGGTGGACACTGGCCAGAGTTTTGCCCAATTCCTGAGGGATTTTGAGGTCTACTGCACAAGTAAATATACCGCAGGAAGCTCTGGATGGTGGACCGTTGATCTTGGAAGGTTTCTAAAGGGAGAAATCCAGGAGGAGTTCTCAGCCATGGGGAGTCCCGAGATCTCATACACCGACATGAAGGAATGCCTCCTCGACTGGTGCCGAGAAGCCCGAGAGAGGTGTGATGCGGGTAGGAAGGCCCGGTTCAGCAGTGCCACCTGTGGCGAGGGCGAACTGCTGAAGATATACGCCGTCCGGTTGGCCTCCCTGTACAGGTTGGCCTATCCTCGCCGTAGTTTGAACCGGAGGGAGCTTAGGCAGAAGCTCCTCAGAACTGTTCCGAGTAAAGCTGCGAGTTGGCTGGAATAGTCTCTGGCCACCATTAATGTCTGCGCTGGCCATCAAGCCACTTAGCAAGATGTTTTACACCTGTTGAGTGTTCTCGACGAGGCATCCCGTCAGCAAAGCCAGAAGGCAGAAGATTTGGCCATGAGTCGTGTGGGCAGTCATGGCACGGCTCGTATGCTGACAGGGTTGCCATGGCTGGCCCCAGCCGTTCACCTGGACATGACAGAGCGTATTCATGCACATCTCCTCGACCTGTCCCCAAACTTGCACCTGTGGAAGTGCACCTGCCACCATCGCACACCCCTGATAGATCTCCTAAATTACAGAGAAGGTACTATGCATGATGCAGAAAATCAGGGCACCTTATGGACAAGTGTCTCAGGCGCCTCAACCTGTGCCTACGCTGTGGCTCGGTGAACCATCATGTGGCACAGTGTGGACGACAGGCGCCGCTAATAAGCAGATCACCTGTCCAGAAGATGATCTCTGTCCAAACTCCTTGCGGATGCGCGCGGGAGAAGGGTGGCGCGTAAGTGAGCACTGGCGCGATGGTACTGGTTGGCACGTGGGAGAAGCCAACATTGCTGGCTTCCCAGAAGTACTACTTTCAGTAGATCATTGGCGTGCAGGTTTTTCCTGGCGCTTATGATGATGCGCAGCATGGCGCGCTGGAGAGTTGGATGTTGGGCGCGTATGCTCGCGGGCAGGATACTGATGGCGCGCGGGAGAGCGCTGGCGCGCAGGAGAGCACCATTGCGCAGGAGATTGATGGCGCGCAGGTGGTTTGCACACAGGTGAGCGCTGGCGCACCAGGTGAGTGTTAGCGCGCAGCTGGGCGCAGGCGCGTAGGAGAATGTTGGCGCGTAAGCACAGGCCGCACAGGCAAGACCTGGCACGCAGAAGAACATGGGAGCATATGCGCATGAGGGCGCGCATAGCGCGTGAGGGAGCTATGCTCCTGTTGGAGCGTATGCGCATGTTGGCGCATTCGCCCTTGATGCCCTGTGTTAGGGTTTAGTGATGGGGCCTGACGAGCTACTAAGGAGCGTTCGTCAGGTCTCGTTGGCGGGTAGCGCGTATGTGGTTGGCCGTGCTTTGGTGGAGCCTTGTTAGGCCCATGTAGAAACGGTGACGGCAGGTCTGTCGGATGGAAGGTCGACGTGTCCTTTAAAAGGACGACTTTCCACCGAAAGAGATCGCGAACGATCTGCAGAAAGGTCCAGGACCAATGCAGGAGCAGTGATGAATGATTGGTCTTGAGGCTCCTCTGCGGTGGACTGCATCGAAGATGTTGAATCAAAGAGGCGCCTCCTCACCGCAGGTGAAGGAAGGCGAGCCTTACGACGAATGCGCCCTCTGGGGGCCGTTGGATCAGCAAGCTGACCTTCTGCAGTCCTCCGAAGAGGAGTCTCAGTAAGTGAACTCCCCGAGGGAGTGAAACACTAGCAGGAGAGACTGATGATGGACTTAGTTTCTCCCTCGTAGGTTGAACAGGAACGGGAAAAACTGAGCCGTCAGCCACCGTTGAGTTTGGAGAGGCAGAGGTAATGGGTGATACTGCATTGGATACCTCTGACACCACAACGTCGACAAGAGACAGCATCAACCTCTGACGGTGACGACGATTGCTTGAAAGCGGCACCCAATCGGATGTAGTTAAGCAAAACCTCCTTGGAGGGCGAACCCGTAAGCCCCAAGGAGGACCAAAGCTGGAAAAGGGAGGTTAATGACATATCCTCCCCCGGAGGGAGAGGTGGAGCTGCTTCGCTAGGGGAAGCAACGTCATCTCTCGAGTCCCGAGGTTGGTAAACAATACATCGGTCTACGCTACCACTTGATGGTCTCTTGAAAGAAACCGACCGAGTGGGAGCTTCGGAGGAAGTTTGGGCAACGGAAGAAGAGGTCTTAGGTTTTTCTCCTTTCGAAGCAACCTTCGAAGGAGAAATATCCCGTCTGGACTTCTTCCGTCGTCACGAAAACCTCTCCCACTGGGAGGTAGACCACTCCCTACACTCACTACACCTGTTGTTGCTATCACACCGTTGGCCCCTACAAGAAGGACAAAGGGCGTGAGGATCAGTCTCGACCGCCGACATGAATGTTCCACAGAGGCGGTCGGGAAACCCAGGGCAGGTGCACATGATCGCAGAGGCCAACTTCACATATACAGAACTAGAAAAAGAAAAGACAAAAGCAATTAAATGGCTGCCAAATGACGGCGAGGATGAGTGCGGACACGTCCGACCACCATCCGAGCCGAGAGCAAAGTGAGCTCAAGCACAGGTGTGTGGGGGGGGGTAGCAAGCTACCCTCCCCTACCCCCGCTAACTAGTGGTGTGGGTAGTAAACCCTCGTTAAAAATTAATGGCTCGTCATTTCAGCTACGCCGAAAGTAATACCCCTATTAAATAGCGTGGTTTGTATTCCAGTTACGGAACAAATCTAGATCATGAATAAGAAATTTAATAGACTGTAAGATGGGAATCTGCAGCTGAAGTCCAAACAAAAGAACAATACTTGAAACAATATAGAATGAAAAAAATAAATCACTTCAGAATAGACTATTCACCAAAAATCTGAAGTCACATTAGCTGGATCTCTATAAAGGGATTCAGCAATACCAGATCTACACTTTCAGGAGATGGAATTGATATAAAGATTGATTGATTGACTGATTTAAGGTTTTCAGGCATCCTGACATCTAAGGTCATTAACGCCGAGAAGAGTAACATCATATGCATATACAACAGGTTGTTTTCTAGGCCAAACCACATGATAAGTGTATATAGTATGAAAAGTAATGGGCCAAGAACATTATCCTGAGGAACACCAGATATCACATGCCTATACTCACTATAGTGCCCATCAACAACAAATCTTTGTGACCTATTACTTAGAAATTCAGTAATGATGCTAAGAAAAGACCCACCCACTCCCAACTGTTTGAGTTTGAAAACATGGGCCTCATGATTAACACAGTCAAAGGCAGCACTACAATCAAGGCCAATCATACAAACTTCCTGATCACAACCAAGAGATTTCTGTACATTATTGGTGATTGTAAGAAGGGCATCACATGCTCCAACACCTTTACGAAAGTCTTCCGCAAACCTATTTAAGACATTTTGAGAAGACGTTCATAAACTTTACATAATATGGGAGTTGTGGAAATTGGGCGGCAATCAGTTGGACTTGAGCAACTTCAAACACATTTACATAATGAAGTAACATTACCGATTCTCCAACAAGTGCTAAAAACTCTTCTTCTTACTAACTTGTGCAAAATAACAGATAACTTTGGAGCTAAGAAATCTGCAGTTTTTATAAAAAAAAATAAATTAAAAATACCATTTGAATCTACACTTCCAAGGGCATCAAGGTCCATTAAGAGAGCTTTAATTTCACAAGCTCGAAAACAAAACTAGTTAGTTTAAACTCAGAAAAACAGAAATGAGGAAGATTAAGTTTCTCATTAGTCTGCTTACTGTCAAGCACATCAGTCAAATAGGTTGCCTTTTCCTTTGGACTGTGAGCGACAATTGGTGGTGGGGCAAGATGTGAGGATCCCTACATCTCTAAGCTGGGAGGGTGTAGGGGAGGTTGAGTAACGCCAAAGGTCACTACTGGCTAGAGAGAGTGGTGTGATTCTACATGGTAACATAAAAACAGACTAAAAAAGCTCTTACACAATCAGGAATACAGGCTAGAATCCCAATGACTTCATTGGTTTCCTGAAGAAAGAATGAGGGGCTAATATCAGGAAGGAGATATTTTAGTTAAATTTCCTATTTAAACTGAGTGATATATGACCATGTGCTATACTCTTTAGTATGATATACGAGTGATTTTAACTTTCATATGGTTTATATTTGTAAATGACATATCCGGGATATCATCGTGTGTATCACGTCATGTTTCGCCGTCAAACGACGGTCATTGTAGTGAAGGGGTTAAAACTCTTCAAGGAAACCTCCTTTTTGAAGTGTTGTCATAGCACTGATGGATAGCACTGAAAATTTCACAAAGATTATGAACTTAAAAAGTGAGAACTTATACCTTTACTGGCTAAGACAGACAATTCTTTCATCCTATACACAAGGAAACCAGATATGAATGAAACAGATGCAGAGAACAGATCAATATTACCATCACAACATCATCCATGGAAGAGGTTCCACTTTGTCTAGTAAAGGTCAAGGGCAGAGCCACAGCAAAGCTGAAGGATAGCTTCAACTGCTTTTGCTCAAAATCTTTTGCCTTTGAGATCCAATGGCTAGAATAACTGGAGAAGCAGAAATACCATCAGAAGCTCGTCATCCAATTAGTTACAGTGTCTTAATTCACTTCTGTGCTCCATCCTGCTATTCGCATGATATTACTGGTGAAAACCCAAGGGTAATGGCTATCTTGAATCAGAAGACATTGCCAGTACAGAAAAAGCAATTATTTCTTAGAAGCTGGATAGGTTTGAATGTAGAAGTAGGTATCCCTCAAGTCAAAGGATGTTACAAAACCTTCTTTCTGAATGGAATGTTCAGAAGCTACCAATTCCTTTCTAGATGGTAACACAAGGTGTTACTGTCTCCGTGCTGAAAGGGGTCTTCTGAAAATACTAAATCTTGGTAATAGGGTAATAATATGGCCCTATTCTCTTGTTACCTGAATTATTAACATCAACTTCACCTCACACTCTAAGATTTGGAATTTCTCCAAGTCCAAGCAGTATGACCTGAAACTGACAGACTACGAAGTGGGTAGGTTATCTTGTGGAGTCTAATCCCTATTAAAACAGTTAATAACCATCTCTGCTAAGTGGCATTACTCAAGGATCAGCTCCTTTGTGCTGCAAAGACCAGCAGAAAGGATAATCAAATTACCAATAAGTTATTTAAGAAAACACTGAAAATTACAGAAACTAAACTTTATAAAAATTCTTGCAAACTTCTGTCTCAACTCATTCTGAAATAGATATACACTATCAAATTCATCTATAACATCAAACAAAAATACTCTTTTCTTATAATAATACTAATTATTAAGGAAGTTAGTCTAAAACAACTTAGGTTACAATTTACCTTACTAGATTTCTTCTTCTTTTTCTTCTCCTTTATCTTTATGCCTTCCTGAGCTGGCACATTTTCTTCTGTAAGAGGAAAGTCAGTTCCAAATTGTGCTTGAACCCTGAAAACAAGACATAAAATAAAATCATATATTCCAACCAATTATTGATACTAAGTTCCCCAGTGTGGAAAACAGTATTTTTATCATCAACTCCAATGAGCAAATGGTGAGTACTGTACTATACAAAATCATATCTTTTAAAAAATTCTTATGTAAATTAAATACAGTATAATACTAAACCATCACATTTACTAAATTTAGGGACTGTGCTGATATTGTTTATTATCATAGTGGAAATATGAAGGAAGCATTGATTGAGATTTCAAAGAAACAACAAGTGAGTTATTGATTTCATCAGACAATGGACTATGCAAAAAGGTTCATGATCTTACAGCAGTGTTCTGTGGCTCATGATACTTGCACATTAAAGTGACAATATCACAAATTTCTTGAGTAATTTTAATTTTTTCTAGATATATAAGCTTGAGTCATTTAATTAGAAATATTGTCTTGACGCAAGCTGGAATCCGTCGTTGAAGTTGGATAACGAGTGATTACTCAATTGGGTAGAGAGTACGGCAAGGAGTTCTGACTCCTTTCCAGTCAGATATTCTTCCCATTTCTTTTGATATTTCAGTTCAGGGCTTGCAGGGGTAACTGAGGAGGGAAGTTTATATTAAAGGATTCAGGTTTGTATGTCTAAGAAAAATACAAATTAATATAAAAATTGTGATTTGTTCCTATGCCGCATACAAAGCCTCAACCTTTAATTAGAGAGCCTAACTGCTTGGTGGGCTGAAAGGGCCTTGGAACTAGACTGGAAGTCTTCCCTAGAAGTAATCAAAGCTCAAGCTGCATGGGCTCCAAGCAAGGACCCCTGTCACCCCCTATCTGTCTGCCTTTTGGATGAGAGATTAAGAGTCCTGGGTTGTACATGAACATGTACATGATCAACAATGAAGAACCCTTTACCCGGGAAGGGGATGTCAAGAGTCAAATACCAAGTACAGTGGAACCTCTACATACGAATGTCCTAACATACGAATTTTCCAACATCCAAAGTAAAATTCAACCAAATTTCTGTCTCGACACCCGAAGTGTTGCTCCAACATACGAAGTAAACATTACGCGTAAGCGTGGAATTTTCTCGAAAGCGTCCAGCGTTATTTGTTGTTGACGCCGCTAAACGGCAGCACATCGGAGGGACGCCAATCGAGCGTCACCTTGATCAGTCCTCTCATCTCGTGCGCATCGTGTGGTTGTCCTCTATTCGCTCAGTTTTAACAGTGTTTTTTATATTCCTTTTTCACGTGTTGTTTTCTGTGTTCCCTAATCATGGGTCCTAAAAAAGGGATTTTGACGTAGGAAAAATCTATTTCTGGGCGAGGGACCTGTGCCGCCCAGTGAATAAGCTCCTATTAGCACTTATTCTTAGGTAATTTACTGCTAAATATACCAGAGAAAAAATGTAAAGGAGTGCTAGGTTAACTAGCTCGCTCACCTATTGGTGTCGGTATAGAATTGGGCGTATAATCCAGAGGTCCCGCACTATTTAGATTCATCCACGACAAAGACCCCAATAGAGGAGAGCCGTTCAACCTCACTCGGCACCAGCTACTCTGCATCCGCTCAGAACCCAACTCCTTAGCACCCAAAGTTTGGGGACTCCAAGGGAGAGGAGCTGGGAGGGTTCACTGGGCGGCACAGGTCCCTCGCCCAGAAATAGATTTTTCCTACGTCAAAATCCCTTTTCTGGGCTTGAACCTGTGCCGGCCAGTGAATATATACAAGAGAAATGTCACCAAACTTGCAAATAAAGGAAAAAACATAAGCATAAGGGAAATACAAGTTGCTTTAATCAGAGATGAGTGCCAAAAACAGCTATAAGGGTATCTTAAAAAGAACATAAATCCACTTGGTAGAACAATTGACAAAAAAGGTAAGGTATAATAATGCCGTGAGTGATGATATATACAGATACTCAGGAGTCAAAAATTTACAAATATAATAATAGTAATCAGGTGCGAAACCAACGAATACAAATAGGGTATAAATGAGGCAGGTAAGGGGGAGAGATAAAATGACAAGGAATTAACATGTGAGTTACCTGGGGGTAACTACGCTCCCTGCAGCTACTGTAGGAAATTTAAGGGCTTCCAAATGTTTAAGGTAGTGTTTCTTGAACACTGAGGGTGACTTCCACCCTGTATACCTGGAAAGATCCGTAAAATTCATGTGGTGAAAAAAGTTCACCGAAGTAGCAACCGCTCTGATATCATGTGCAAGAGGAAAAGAGTCAGGGCTAGCTTGTTTAATAAAATACAAGATTTGTTGCCTGATCCCTTTAATGGTAATGGTACCGCCTTGTTCTCTAACGAATAGAGGCCCCAAGGAGTTAGAGGAGGTCCGGGATAAATAAGACCTAAGAGTAGTAACAGGGCACAGAGACGGATCTTGCGTGAGGGGAACAATTTTCCAGGAGGACCATCTGTTCTGAGGGTCTTCGTTCTTAGCTAAAAAGAATTTGTTAGGTGAAAGAAGGACCTCTCCCGAAGGAAGGAACTCAATATGACCCGGGTCTCTTGACAAAGCTGCCAGTTCAGAAATTCTTGCCCCGGAAGCCAAACTCACCAGGAAAAGTGTTTTCCTGAGAAGGGGAATGTAATCACAAGAACTGTTAATGGTATCAGAAGCCAATTTGAGTACATCATTAAGGAACCAGGTAACCGGGGTAGGACGAGTAACCGGTTTCAGTCTGGCACAGGCTTTCGGAATTGAAGCTAACAAAGAGTCGGTTAAGTCTATGTTAAAACCCACTAGGAAGATCTTTTTCAAGGCAGATTTAATAGTGGTGATAGTATTGGCTGCCAGACCTGATTCTAATAAAGTTCTAAAGAAAGTGACTGTAAGGTTCAAGTTCATACAGTGTACGTCTGAGTCTATCAAAAATTTAGCCAACTTTTTAACCGCAGAATCATATTGGCGGATGGTGGAATCCCGTTTATCTGATTCTAGGAACAGGGTGTTTTGAGGATCGATATTGGCACCATGCATGGCCGCAAACTTCATGAAGTCCATAAAGTTAGGGCGCTCTGAATGTTTGAGAAAGCGTACACAACGCGTGTTTGTACTATCTGAGACAGAACCGGATTGGGTATCGGGTGAGGATGTAGTCTCAACTCTCGCAGGAGAGGGTACCAATTGCTCTTGGGCCAGTTGGGTGCGACCAAGGCTACTCGTCCCTTGAAGGATCTCAGTTTGTCTAGGACTTTCAGTAAAAGATTCACCGGGGGAAAGAGATAAATCCTTTCCCAGATGTCCCAATTCTGTGACATGGCGTCTGTGGCGTAGGCCTGAGGGTCTAGATTGGGAGCCACATATACTCTCAATTTGTGGTTGGACTCCGTGGCGAAGAGGTCCACTTGGAGACCCGGAACCCGAGAGAGAATCCACCGGAATGACTTTAGATCGAGTGACCATTCCGATTCTAGAGGGGAGGTCCGGGACAAGGCGTCTGCAACTACGTTCCGGACTCCCGCCAGGTGGACAGCTGAAAGATGCCAATGGTTCGAGGCTGCTAGGGAGAATATGGCTACTAGAACATGGTTCAGAGGCCCTGATTTTGATCCGCCTCTGTTGAGGCAGCGGACCACCACTTCGCTGTCGAGAACCAGACGAAGGTGTTGTCTCTTGGATGGAGCGAGACTTTTCAGGGTTAGAAGAACTGCCATGGCCTCCAGCACATTGATGTGGAATTGGCGGAATAAGGGACACCAAAGACCTTGAACTTTCCTGAGCTGAGAATAGCCTCCCCAACCTGATAGGGATGCGTCCGTGTGAATGATTAACTTCGGAGGCGGAAATCGAAGGGGAACTGACTTTGAGAGATTGTTGGCCCTTGTCCAAGGTAGAAGTCTTTCCCGGAGAATGGGAGGAAGGCGGACTTTCCTGTCCCGGAGCTTCCGGTTCGCCCTCGAACGCCAGACACGATTGATATCTTTCAATTTTGCCTTCAGAAGTAGATCCGTCACTGAAGCAAATTGAAGGGACCCTAGGATCCTCTCTTGGAGTCGTCTGGAACTTACTTTGTCTTTTAGAAAGCGTTTGGTGTTCATTGCAATCTCTAACCTCTTGGGTTTGGGAAGACACAGAGTATGAGATATAAGATCCCATTGCAGGCCGAGCCATTGGAACTTTGATTTCGGAAGAAGACGGGACTTCTTGAAGTTGATCTGGAAGCCTAGAGATTGAAGGTATTGGATGACTCTGTGAGTGGCTTTTAGGCAATTTTGGGAGGTGTCTGACCAAATGAGCCAGTCGTCCAGATAGGCTACTACTTGAATCCCTTGATTTCTGAGTTCCTGAACAGCAACTTCTGCTAACTTTGTGAAGATCCTTGGGGCGATGTTGAGCCCGAAAGGCATCACCTTGAAGGAGTAACTTTTGTCCCCTAGGCGGAAGCCTAGATACGGACGGAAGTGTCTCGCTATCGGGACGTGATAATAGGCGTCTGTAAGATCGATAGAGGTGGTGACGGCCCCACGGGGAAGTAAGGTCCGCACCTGCGAGACGGTAAGCATTCGAAACTTGTCGCATTAAATGGACAAGTTGAGAAGGGATAGGTCTAGAATCACTCTTCTCTTGTCCGAATCCTTCTTCGGGACACTGAACAGCCGACCCTGAAACTTCAGGTGTTTCGTTTCTTGTATGGCGTTCTTTTGTAACAGGTCCTGGACAAATTCGACTAGGTCCGGAGTGGAATGTTGATGAAATCTGTTCGGAGGTGGAGGTCCTTGCATCCAACTCCACCCCAGTCCCTTGGAGATGATACTGAAAGCCCAGGGACTGAACCTCCATTTGTTGCGGAAGGCATAAAGCCTCCCCCCTACCCGCTGCACCTCAGTATTGGTTTGAGGAGTTGCCTCCACGTCCGCCTCGGAAGTTCTTTCCCTTGCGAAAGAATCTACCTCTACCTCTGTTCTGGTTTGAACCACGGTGGTAGCCTCTACCTCTGTTATAACTCTGGGAAGAGCCTTGAGCCTCATAAGACTGGTTAAAGGCTGGAGAGGTGGTGGAGGCACCGGGAAGCTGGCTCTTAGGGAGCAGAACGGTGACATAGTCGTCCGATGAAGGAGCCTGAGAGGTGGAAGGCTGTGCAGGAGCAGCAGGAGATGGAGGAAGAGGCTGACGGAAAACAGACGAACTACTCTGCTGTTGCCGGAACTGGGTGGAGGTATACGGGCGGAGCTTCTTCCTACCCCGGGCTGGGTAATTTGCGGGATCATATTTCCGCTTAGGAGTCAAACCCCAACGGGCTTTAAGGCTCTGATTAACCCTAGTAGCCTCTGCCAAGACTTCCTCCACAAGATCCTCAGGGAAAAGATTTGAACCCCAGCAAGAGGACCGGATAAGTTTATTAGGCTCGTGCCTAATAGTCGCCTCAGCCAGGACGTGTTTGCGGCACCTACGTTTGGCAATAGCAAAGTCATATAAATCGAAATATAACGACTGCAAAGTAGCCTTATTGAGAGACTTAAAGATACTCTCAGTATCATAAGTTAAGGCTATCGACTCCGTAGACGTGGCCAAGTTCAAAGTTCGACCAACACGTAGGCGGGAATCATACTCCTGTTTAATAAGAGATTCCGGGAGACGGGGAAGCCGTTCACTAAACATAACTGAAGCACAGTCCGCTGTTAGCTTGCCAGAAGTAAAAGTGGTATGGACATTGTCCCAACACTCATTACCTGAAGGAAGAAGGAGGGAGATCGGATCCACCTCTCGGATGGGAGGCAAGGGCTTCTCCTCCAGAGCATATTGGAAAGCAAGCTCTGCAACCTTATTGACGCATGGAGTCACGGTGTTCTTGTCCATTAAGAACATTGTGAAAGAACTCTTATAAGGCGTCAACATGGTATTGGTGCAACCAATATCATTTAGAAACCTAGCCCAAACAGATTGGGCTTGTTCTTTTGGGAAAATGACAGTCTCTTTGGGGACCTTATCCAGCCGAACCAGAGCTTCCTCGGTAAGCCTGGCATAACCATGAAATGGAAATGCGAGACCAGGAGGAAAAAATTCAAAATCCTCTAGAGGACGAGTACCAAGACCTTCCAATGTTAACATCCTATCTGAGAATGGGGAATGAAGAGCCATGCGCCAAGGGTTATTCTTGGTAAACGGTGGAAGCTTAGAGGCATCCGGGATGAGAGAGCTTTGAACTCGCTCCGGAGCACCTTGCTCTAATGCCCCAAGTCTCTGACCAATGTTAGAGAACATCGTGTCCATCTTGGCCTGCATTTCCGACACAATCTTAGATTGCATCTCCGACACGATGCAAAGCATGGCTGATTCGGAAAGGCCCGGGCTAGGAGCAGAAGTGGCGGGTTGTACTCCCGGGTCGTGAGACTTAGAGGAGGAGCCGGAAGCCTTAGATGACGGGTTTGTATTAGACTTGGAACTATGGGAAGCCTTGTGGGGCTTACGAGCTTTTGGCAAAGTTCTCGATGTAGACTTGTCTTTGGGGGGAACCGGGTGTGATCGATGAGACGAATCACGGTCCCCAGAAAAACCATGGAAAGAAGAGAGATCAGATGAAGAAGAAAGAGCGGGGCTGAGGATAGGAATCTCAGCGCCGGTAACACCTGCCTCACTTACCACCCTACCTGCATCCGGATCATCCAACAACATAGGTTCAACGTCCAAGTTCATGGAAGCCACATTGTCTTCCAGATCTCCGGGGGCATCCAACGGATCTTGTTCCTGGTCGATGAATCCCGCTATGGTGGCATCAATGTCGGCAATGATGGGTGCCGCAACATGCCTAGCCACAGCGGCTGAAGACTTGGCATTAGGGTAGATCATGGCACAGTAGTCTTCAGATAGGACGTAAGGCTGTTTAGATTTCACGTTTCGGGCAAATCCCCCAACCCACACTTTCAGTGTGGCCCGAGCCGCAGTCTTCTGCTCCGGGGATGCCTGAAATAATAGTGGGAATTACAAAAAAGGAAGATTCCCGGCGGTCCTTCAAGACCATAGAAATCTTACTAAATAGTGTATGTATACCAAAAAAGGGTAAAATAATTAGAAAGGCAACATAGCCAACGGACTCACCGAATCAGATCCGAGGGTGGTGATGAGGTCAAAACAGACCATACAGTTATCAGGGTGCCAGACCACGATGTCCTCCAGCTGAACTCCGCAGAGGGCGTGAGACCTACATACAGTATGGCCACAAGGCTGATGAAGAACAGCCGCACAAGCCGTCGTCTGACAATGCACCATCTATAAAAAGAATAGTATATGAGAAACTGTAATTCTCTTAAGTAGGGGCGGGTCCGGAGGACCCGGGACTAAACATGAGTCTAACTTAAGACTAGAGCTTAACTGTAATACTCTTAAGTAGGGGCGGGTCCGGAGGACCCGGGCCTAAACATAAGTCTAACTTAAGACTAGAGTATAGCTATCCATTCCGGTCGAGCCGGGGTCATAAAGAAGGATGCAACAAAGAATTAAGACACATGGTGTCTGATTTCCCGGAGCGAGGTTAAGCCCCGGGCCGGGAAATAAAAGTACATCCATAAACCAATACATATAGGAACTCCGGGATAGTGATCTGTCATATATAATCATATATAATCATAGGAACTGTTATAAATTAAGAGGGGGGCGGAACTGTAGATAAGAACCGCCAACAGAACCCGGAGGGTTTCGTATAACATAATAAAAGTGTGATAGGTAAATATAAAATAGGGTGCACCGGGATCCTACTCTGTTGACCAGTGGCCAACCCGTCTAGACAGAGACGAAACCGCCGGGACACCCGGAGGACAAAGTCCATAAACACTGAACTACCCCCTCTAAAAGGAGGGAAGGCAACGGTCCCCTAGGGGAGGGGGGAGAGAAGCCTAGCCACCCACCTAGCGAGAGGGGGAGCTTGGGGGAGGATCACGTGATACGGAGCAGCAGGGCTACCAATTGACGATCCCCAAACACAGATCATACGGAGTAATAAGCACAAATATTCATTATAAAAGTAATAGCGTTGAAAAATATATTAATATACACATAAAAAATTAGGGCAAGGCATGCAACATAATAAATAAATCCCAAAGGACAACAACCTGAAGGCTTATATAATAAAATTGCCGCCCAGTAACGAAGGTCGGCAAGCCATCTACGATACGTAACTGATATCGGCCCTAAATATGAACCACAAGGGTTCTAAACGCTAAATAATGAATATCCACAATAAAACATATAAAATTTAAACTAATAATAAAATTAATACACTTAGTAACACCGCGAGTGAAACTAAAAGCTCTCAAAACAGGAGTACCAACTGTAAGCGGAATCGAGCAAGACCGAGATGATCGAAGAGAATAAACTCCTATAATTTAAATATTAAACGATCTAGATTGCTCAAAACACAGCAAAACATAGCTTGGTACTTAACTTAGACGGTGTCTCCTGGGAAACCGATGAAGAAGCCATAATCCAGTGAAAAATAAGGCAAAACACGAGAGCACAAAAAAGCGGGTTACAACACAGGCGTGCTAAAAAGGAGTTGGGTTCTGAGCGGATGCAGAGTTGCTGGTGCCGAGTGAGGTTGAACGGCTCTCCTCTATTGGGGTCTTTGTTGTGGATGAATCTAAATAGTGCGGGACCTCTGGATTATACGCCCAATTCTATACCGACACCAATAGGTGAGCGAGCTAGTTAACCTAGCACTCCTTTACATTTTTTCTCTGGTATATTTAGCAGTAAATTACCTAAGAATAAGTGCCAATAGGAGCTTATTCACTGGCCGGCACAGGTTCAAGCCCAGAAAGCTTAGTTTCGGTTCAGGAAGTAGTAGTAGTGGTGGTGAGAAAAGGAGGAAGTCTATGCTTTCATTAGAATTAAAGCAAGAAATAATAGAAAAGCATGAGCGAGGTGTACATGTTAGCGATCTGGCTAAACAATATGGCCGGAATATGTCTACGATCTCGACGATCATAAAACAGAAGGCAGCCATTAAATCAGTGAAACCTTCGAAGGGGATCACGATTATTTCCAAACGTCGTAGCCCTACCCTTGAAGAGATGAAACGACTTTTGTGAGAAGGCCAGCGCTATCTACAGTGACATGAAGGCGGCGCGCTCTCGGGGTGACGCGGGGGAGAGTTCAGCCGATCCTACGACGGAGGGATTCTAGGCGTCTCGAGGTTAGTTTGAGAAATTTAGGAAACGGACCGGGATTCATTCAGTTGTTCGTCATGGAGAAGCTTCGAGTTCGGACACCAAGGCTACTAAAGACTTTGTTAAAAAGTTCGAAAGCATCGTGGGGGAGGAAGGTTACGTAGAGCAGCAGGTGTTCAACTGTGATGAAACCGGTCTGTTTTGGAGAAAGATGCCTAGTCGAACGTACATTACCGCCGAAGAGAAGAAAATGCCTGGACATAAGCCAATGAAGGATCAGTTGACTCTTGCGCTTTGTGCCAACGCCAGCGGGGACTGCAAAATAAAGCCGTTATTGGTTTACCATTCCGAAAACCCTAGGGCATTTAAAGCACATAGAATTAATAAAGACCTGCTACATGTTCTATGGCATTCTAATTCTAAGGCTTGGGTTACTAGGCATATCTTTGTGGAATGGGTAAACGTAGTTTTCGACCCTGCTGTCAAGAAGTATCTTCAGGAGAGGAATTTGCCTTTGAAGTGCTTGCTTTGTTTGGACAATGCACCCGCTCACCCCCCCGGACTCGAAGATGATATCCTCGACGAATACAAATTCATCAAGGTGTTGTATCTTCCACTGAATACCACCCATATCCTCCAACCCATGGACCAGCAAGTCATCTCTAATTTTAAGAAGCTGTACACCAAGCACTTATTTAAGCAGTGCTTTAATGTCACGCAAAGCACCAACTTAACTTTGCGTGAATTTTGGAGGAGCCACTTTAATATCGTGCACTGCTTAAAGATCATTGATCAGGCTTGGGAGGGAGTAACTCGTCGGACCCTGAATTCCGCTTGGAAGAAGCTTTGGCCTGATGCTGTTGCTCCCAGAGATTTCGAAGGTTTTGGGCCCGAGAATGAACCTGTGGTTGCCGCCGAGGAAGATGTCAAAGAGATTGTATCCCTTGGCAAGTCCATGGGTCTGGAGGTGGATGAAGATGACATCACCGAACTCGTCGATGAGCATCATGAAGAGCTCACCCCAGATGAACTCAAAGAGCTGCAAGCCATGCAGCATGATGAGTTCCAAGCGCAGTTGAGTGAGTTGGAAGAGATCGAGGAGGTAAGCCAAATCTTAGGTACGGCGGAAATAAAACAGATGTTGGCATATCATCAACACGTGGTTGATTTCATCGACAAGCATCACCCACAGAAACTTCAAGTTTGCCGTGTTGTTGCGCAGTTCGATGATGTTTGCTTAAAGCATTTTAGAAAAATCCTCAAAAGCTGTACAAAGCAACTTTCACTCGATAGTTTCTTTAAAAAATCTTTTAAAACGGTCTAGTGATCATGATGAAAAGAAAGTGAAGCAAAGAAAAGGAAGACTGAATCGAGTGAAAGTGATGAAAATTAAAAATAAGAAAAGAAAAAATGTAAAAATAAATATAAAATTATAAAAATGAAAAAAAAAAATAAGCTAAGTTAAGTTAAAGTTCACGTAATAGTGTAAGTTAGTGTAAGTTATCGTACACGTTATCGTACAAAGTCACCGTCCCTACCTCCTCGCTGATCTTCCGTCTCCTCCTCCCTAGCAGTCCCTACACCTGCGCTGGCCTGTCGCTAAGGTAAAGTGTTACATTAAAACCCCTTTTTTATTTATTATTTCATTATTATTCTTTTTTTTGGTTTGTTGTATTTATTATACAGGTATTGTATTAATGTAATGTGTAATTATGTGTAGCCATTTATTAAGGATTTATTATGGGTTTTTAGGCTGAGGAACGAATTAAATAAATTACCATGTATTCTTATGGGAATATTTGTTCCAACATACGATCGTTTTAACATATGAAGCAGTTTCTGGAATGAATTAAGATCGTATGTAGAGGTATCACTGATAGATATATAAATATATAAATATATATATATATATATATATATATATATATATATATATATATATATATATACAGTAGGTCCTCGGGTTACGACGGTCCCGACTTACGCGGTTTCGCCGTTACGAATGCGCCCCATAAAAATATAAAAATAATATTAAGCGTCGTTCCGTCTTACACCGTTAGCGTCGTAAGCGACGTAAACAATTGCGAACTAGTTTCTAGCGCGCGGTGGATGAATACGCTTTGCGGTGGTTGTGGGCGAGGAAGATGGCGTCGCTCAGTTCCACTCATACGCCATTTTTGGTTGTGATTGCCTGTTCTTTCTCTCACGTGTTTGATCGTTTTTTTGAACTTTTTGCCCTTCATTATGGCTCCAAAGCGCAAGGCAGATTCTTCTGATGGTAGTGCATCGAAGAAAAGGAAGGCCATCACCATGGAAGTGAAATTAGACATTATTAAGCGGTCTAAAAACAGTGAAACGCCAACGAACATTGGCCGATCGCTTGGCCTTAGCCGTTCGACCGTGGCTACTATCCTTAAAGATAAGGAGCGCATTGTTGAACACGTAAAAGGATCTGCTCCAATGAAAGCAACAGTGATAACGAAACAGCGTAGTGGTTTAATTATCGAAATGGAAAGGTTATTAGTGCTTTGGTTGGAAGATCAAAATCAACGGCGTATTCCAGTGAGCTTAATGGTTATTCAAGAGAAGGCTAAAAGGTTGTTTGAAGCGTTGAAAAAAGAAAGGGGGGGAGAAAGTGAAAGTGAAGAGTTTTCGGCTAGTAGGGGTTGGTTTATGCGATTTAAGGCTCGGGCCAATTACCATAATCTTAAAGTGCAAGGTGAAGCTGCTAGTGGGGATGAGAAAGCAGCAAGTTAATTTCCTAAAGCGTTGGCTGAGATAATTAGGGAGGGGGGTTATTCTGCTTATCAGGTGTTCAATGCGGATGAGACAGGTTTATTCTGGAAGCGCATGCCTAACCGCACGTACATAGCAAAGGAGGAGAAGTCAGCACCCGGTCATAAAGCAGGCAAGGAGAGGCTAACTTTGCTTCTTGGGGGAAATGCTGCTGGCAACTTCAAACTGAAGCCCATGCTGGTCTATCAGGCTGAAAATCCAAGGGCACTCAAGGGAATTTGGAAGAGTCAACTCCCAGTCATTTGGAAGGCAAATAAGAAGGCATGGGTGACACTTGCAGTGTTTGAAGACTGGTTTATCAACCATTTTGTACCTAGTGTGGAGCGGTATTGCGCCCAAAAGGGTATCCCCTTTAAGGTGTTGCTATTGCTGGACAATGCCCCTGGACACCCTGCCCAGCTGGGAGACTTTCACCCTAATGTGAAGGTGGTTTACCTTCCACCTAATACCACGGCCCTTTTACAGCCTATGGACCAGGGAGTGATTGCTTCATTCAAGGCCTACTACCTCCGAAGAACAATTGCTATGGCATTACAGGCAACTGAAACGAAGAAGGACTTGACTCTGAAGGACTTTTGGAAGTCCTACAACATCCTTGATGCTATTAAGAACATTGCTGATTCCTGGGAGGAGGTGAAGGTTACAAACATGAATGGTGTTTGGAGGAAGCTATGTCCTCAATTTGTTAATGATTTTCATGGGTTTGAGGACACAGTTGACCATGTTATCAAGAACATTGTTGCCCTGAGTAAGGAAACCGATTTGGAGATGGAGGTTGATGATGTTACGGAGCTGCTAGAATCTCATGGAGAGGAGTTATCTGCTGGGGACTTGATACAACTGGAGAAGCAGATCATAGAGGAAGAGGAAGAAGCCCCCACCCCAGACCCTAAGGCTTTCACAAGGCAGGGCTTGTCAAAAGGTTTTGCCGAGATACAACAAGCATTGGCAACTTTCGAGGCTCAAGATCCCAACATGGACAGGTTCACCAGGGTTTCCAGAGGTGTCATGGACTTACTGCAGTGTTATAAGGAGATTTTGGATGAGAAGAGGATCCTCTCTGTCCAGTCTAACCTGGAGCGGTATTTTAAGAAAGTAGAGAGAACTGCACCCTCTACATCAGCTGCCTCTACTACTCCAGATTTGCCTGCAACAGAGCCTCTACCATCAACCTCAGCTGCCTCTATTGCTACAGAGCCTCTGCCATCAACCTCAGCTGCCTCTGCTTCTCCAGCTTCTCCACCACCTCTTGTAGGCTCTTCACCTCCAGACTCGCCTGCCCCAGCTTCTCCAGCATCTTCTGTCTCACTTCCAGAGAATCCTGATTCACCTGCCCCAGTTTCTCCAGCATCTTCTGCACCTTCCTCTCCACAATAAACCAGTCTCTCCGTCCCTTGCAACATCCCTTCCAGTGTGCAAGCCAACCATAGGAATAAGGTAAGGAATTGTTCTCTTTTTTTTTTATTGATATTTACTTTAATTCATGTGGTAAGGAATTGTTTTCTTTTTTTTTATTGATATTTACTTTAATTCATGTGGTAAGGAATTGTTTTCTTTTTTTTATTGATATTTACTTTAATTCATGTGGTAAGGAATTGTTTTCTTTTTTTTATTGATATTTACTTTAATTCATGTGGTAAGGAATTGTTTTCTTTTTTTCTATTGATATTTACTTTAATTCATGTGGTAAGGAATTGTTTTCTTTTTTTATTGATATTTACTTTAATTCATGTGGTAAGGAATTGTTTTCTTTTTTTATTGATATTTACTTTAATTCATGTGGTAAGGAATTGTTTTCTCTTTTTCTAATATTGTTTTTATGTCATTTGATACATTTTATTATAGTACAGTATACAGTAATACTTTACAGTACAGTACAGTACGTATATTTATGGTGTTCCGACTTACACGGAAATTCGGGTTACACCGCGTCTTAAGAACGGATCAGCGTCGTAACCCGAGGACCCCCTGTATATATATATATATATATATATATATATATATATATATGTATATATATATGTATATATATATATATATATATATACATATATATATATATATATATATATATATATATATATATATATATACATAGAAATTATTAATCTGAAAATGACAAGGACTTATTTCAGAGGAATTAAAGGAAATATATTTTAAAGTTGGCAAATAAGAGTTTATTTAATTCAAACAATGGTAAATTTAATGGGAATGCTGATAATAGCATGACTATATTATTTCTAAAAATTCAGGGTGAAAATCAATGATAGCATATCTTAATTCAGACTCAAGATTTACGTCACTAATTGGGGATTGTAATGTTGACTTTCATAACTTCATGAATGAAAATGTGCTCTCACAGAGCCAAGTTGAACTAAGCATTGATAATAGTTTAGACACAATCAGAAATGTGTGGGCAATCATGTGAGCAGGATATTTGTGTCCAAAAATCAAATTTTACATCTATGTAGGAATAATTAGTTTTCATTTCAATTAATTCTTCTTGAAACAAGGTATATTGATTTTGCGTAGCTCTGGCAACTTACACACATCTCAATGACTATAAACACATGGTATATGTAAAAATCTAAAGCAAAATCCATACTGATCAAAATCAACAAACCTATTGTTAAAGTGAATTCTAACTTCTAAATAACTCTGCAATTCAGCAAAATTAATAACTTCATTAGGCTCAAGACGCTTTAATGTTGGAATGGGATCTAAATCCTTCTCTTGTAGTTGCTCAATCCAAATATCCAGTTTTGACTTGAATATTTGCACTTCTCTGAACAAATCTGATATCATTTTTACCTTACCTTGCAACTTGAGATTCAATGAGTTCATGTGGCTTGTACAGGTTAAGCAATATACAGTACTTACATCTACACTACAAATCTACCGCTTGGCTAAAATAACCCCGCTCCTCCTCCTTCTCATTCTTTACAATCACATTAGCGTTCACATTCCCAGACACTTCAATGACATACTGATATGAAGACCTGCATATCCTTTGTACATAAGATCATTCTAATTCCGATGGGAAAAAAGAAAAGGAAACTATGATCTTGGCACTATTTCTAATAAAATAAGGATAACTACAGAATAAGAATGCTGAAAAGAAATTAAAACGGAGCCCAGTTACTAGTACAGCGTTCTATGTGATGAGCTTTGTTATTTTCAAGAAATCATTGTTTGAAAATATGATGTAACACACAACAGACGCCACTGAATCGTTTCTTTGTAGTTGTTTATTTTGCAAAGAATATTTATTTAATTAAGGATAAGCAATAAAAATGATATTTTGATTATAAAATAAATTTTTGAATATACTTACCCGGTGAATATATAATAGCTGACGTCTCGGACGGCTCGACAGAAACACAAAAACTCGCGAGCGATCGCCATGAAGGTTGCGGGTGTGCCCACCAGCGCCAACTATCGGCCAGATACCGCATATACATGTAAACAGCCTCAGTTCTTCTCATTCCGCTGGGTCTCTATCGGGGAGGAAGGGAGGGCCTATGATTTATATATTCACCGGGTAAGTATATTCAAAAATTTATTTTATAATTAAAATATCATTTTTAAATATTAAACTTAGCCGGTGAATATATAATAGCTGATTCACACCCATGGTGGTGGGTAGAGACCAGTATTAATACAATATAGGCGTATATGCTTAGAGTTTTTGACAGTTATATCATAACAAAACCCAAATAAATATAGGTACCTGGTAAGGAAGCTGACTCTGACGATTACTCTGCCTTGTTAGTCCGCTTTCCTCACGAAGCCCAGCCATCCTCTCAGGATGCTGAAAGACTCCCAGGAGCTGAAGTATCCAGGGCGACAACCCATACAACAGGACCTCATCAAAACCCTTAATCTGGGCGCTCTCAAGAAATGACATTTGACCACCCGCCAAATCAAACAGGATGCAAAAGGCTTCTTAGCCTTCCGTACAACCCAAAACAAGATTAAAAACATTTCAAGAGAAAGATTAAAAGGATATTGGAATTAAGGGAATGTAGTGGTAGAACCCTCACCCACTACTGCACTCGCTGCAACGAATGGACCCAGTGTGTAGCAGTCCTCATAAAGAGTCTGGACATCTTTTAAGTAAAATGAAGCGAATACCGACTTGCTTCTCCAAAAGGTCGCGTCCATAATACTTCGCAGAGATCTGTTTTGCTTAAAGGCCACGGAAGTTGCTATAGCTCTTACTTCGTGCGTCTTAACCTTAAGCAAGCAACGGTCTTTTTCACTCAAGTGAGAATGAGCCTCTCGGATTAAAAATCTAATAAAATACGACAAAGCATTTTTAGACATAGGCAATGATGGCTTCTTAACTGAGCACCACAAGGCCTCAGATCCACCTCGTAAGGATTTGGTACGAGCTAAATAAAACTTAAGAGCTCTAACTGGACACAGTACTCTTTCAAGCTCGTTGCCTACGATCTCTGATAGGCAAGGTATATCAAATGACTTAGGCCAAGGACGAGAAGGCCGTTCATTTTTGGCCAAGAAACCAAGCTGAAGTGAACATGTGGCTTTATCTGTGGAAAAGCCGATGTTCCTACTGAAGGCATGGATCTCACTGACCCTTTTAGCCGAAGCCAAGCACACTAAGAAAAGCGTCTTGAGGGCGAGATCCTTCAGGGAGGCTGAATGTAATAGCTCAAACCTGTCGGACATTAGGAACCTTAGGACCACGTCTAAGTTCCATCCAGGAGTTGCCATACGACGCTCCTTAGAGGTCTTGAAAGACTTAAGGAGATCTTGGAGATCTTTATTATTGGAAAGATCTAAGCCTCTATGTCTGAATACAGACGCCAACATGCTCCTGTAGCCCTTAATAGTGGGCGCTGAGAGGGAGCGAACATTTCTCAGATGTAGGAGAAAGTCTGCTATTTGGGCTACAGAGGTACTGGAAGAGGAAATGGATGATGACTTGCACCAGTCTCTAAAGACTTCCCACTTCGACTGGTATACTTTGATGGTAGAAGCTCTCCTAGCTCTCGCAATCGCTCTGGCTGCCTCCTTCGAAAAGCCTCGAGCTCTTGAGAGTCTTTCGATAGTCTGAAGGCAGTCAGACGAAGCGCGGGGAGGCTTTGATGAAGATCCCTTACGTGGGGCTGCCGTAAGAGATCCATCCTTAGAGGAAGACTCCTTGGAACGTCTACCAGCCATTGAAGTACCTCTGTGAACCACTCTCTCGCGGGCCAGAGGGGAGCAACCAACGTCAACCTTGTCCCTTCGTGAGAGGCGAACTTCTGCAGTACCTTGTTGACGATCTTGAACGGTGGGAATGCGTACGCGTCCAGGTGAGACCAGTCCAGTAGAAACGCATCTATGTGGGTCGTCTCTGGATCTGGGACTGGCGAGCAATAGGTCGGGAGCCTTTTGGTCAACGAGGTGGCAAAGAGGTCTATGGAGGGTTGACCCCAAGTCACCCAAAGACTCTTGCACACGTCCTTGTGGAGGGTCCATTCCGTGGGGATCACCTGACCTCTCCGACTGAGACAGTCTGCCAAGACGTTCAAGTCCCCCTGGATGAATCTTGTCAACAGGGAGATGCCTCGATTTTTTGACCAGATGAGGAGGTCCCTTGCGATGACGAACAGTGTGTGGGAGTGAGTGCCTCCTTGCTTGGAGATGTACGCCAATGCTGTGGTGTTGTCTGAATTGACCTCTACCACTTTGTTTCGAAGAATGCTCTCGAAACTCATCAAGGCCAAGTGAACCGCTAACAGCTCCTTGCCGTTGATGTGCATGCTCTTCTGATCCGACGTCCAAAGACCCGAACATTCCCGACCGTCCAGAGTCGCTCCCCAACCCAAATCCGACGCGTCTGAGAACAACACATGGTTTGGGTTCTTGACTGCCAGGGACAGACCCTCTCTCAGACTTATGTTGCTGTCCCACCAGTTCAGGCATGCTTTTACTGGCTCGGAGACCGGGATTGACACAGCTTCTAAAGTCTTGCTCTTGTTCCAGTGTGAGTCTAGATGGAACTGGAGAGGGCGAAGGTGAAGTCTCCCTAGCGAGACAAACTGCTCCAGGGATGACAGAGTCCCTACGAGGCTCATCCAACCTCTTACTGAACAACGGTCTTTTTTCAGCATGAGTCGGACTTTGAGCAGGGCTTGCTCTATTCGGATGGCAGACGGAAAAGCCCGAAAAACTAGACTGCGAATCTCCATCCCCAAATAGAGAATCGTCTGGGATGGAATCAGTTGAGACTTTTCTAAGTTTACCAACAGTCCCAACTCCTTTGCCAGACCCAACGTCCAGTGAAGGTCCTGCAGACAGCGATGACGGGACGATGCTCTGAGAAGCCAGTCGTCCAAGTACAGGGAGGCTCGAATTCCCGATAAATGAAGGAATTTTGCCACATTCCTCATGAGCCTCGTAAACACGAGAGGAGCAGGGCTGAGGCCGAAGCACAGTGCTCGAAACTGGTACACCACATTCCTGTAAACAAACCTCAGATACGGTTGAGAATCTGGGTGAATAGGAATGTGGAAGTACGCATCCTGCAGGTCGAGAGAGACCATCCAGTCTCCCTCTCTGACCGCTGCTAGGACGGACTTCGTGGTCTCCATCGTAAATTTTGTTTTTGTAACAAAAACGTTGAGCGCACTGACGTCCAGCACTGGCCTCCAACCTCCCGTATGCTTTGGGACTAGGAAGAGACGGTTGTAAAATCCCGGTGATTGAAGGTCCGAGATTTTCACCACCGCTCCCTTCTCTAGCAACAGAGACACCTGCTGATGTAGAGCTTGTCTCCTTGACTCCTCTCGATACCTGGGAGAGAGGTCTAGAGGAACTGTTACTAGAGGAGGTCTGCGTACAAAAGGTATTTTGTACCCCTCCTTGAGCAACAACACAGACTCTTGGTCTGCACCCCTCTTCTCCCAGCCCTGCCAGAAGTTGTTCAGTCTGGCCCCTACCGCTGTGAGGACGTGGGCAGTCAGACTCTGCCACGGGAGGACTTGGATCCTCTCCTCTTGCCTCTCTTTCCGTCGGCACGAGCGCCTCCCCTGCTGGGGGCTCTGCCACGAAAAGGCGGGATAAACCTAGACGCAGGAGTATCGATTCTGGGCATCACAACAAAAGATGAAGAAGGAGCTACCTTGCGAGCAGAAGTAGCCATCAGGTCATGTGTATCCTTCTGTACAAGCGAAGCAGCAATGTCCTTGATCAGCTGTTGAGGAAACAAGGCAGCCGATAAGGGGGCAAAGAGAAGCTCCGATCTTTGACAGGGAGTAACTCCTGCTGAAAGGAAAGAGCAAAGGGTTTCCCTCTTCTTCAGGACTCCAGACGTAAAGGTGGAGGCGAGCTCATTGGAGCCATCGCGGATGGCTTTGTCCATACAAGACATAATAAGCACGGATACATCCTGGTCGGCAGACGAGATCTTCCTGCTTAATGCTCCTAGAGACCAATCTAAAAAGTTAAAAACTTCGAAGGCCCTGTACAGTAAACCCCTTTAAGGAGATGGTCAAGGTCAGAGGAGGACCAACAAATTTTAGAGCGTCTCATGGCCAGGCGACGGGGAGAGTCTACGAGGCTTGAGAAGTCACCATGGGAAGAGGCAGGGACTCCCAAGCCGAGAACTTCTCCCGTGTCATACCAGACGCTCGCTCTAGAAGCTAGTTTAAAAGGAGGGAAGGCAAAGGCCGTCTTCCCCGAACTCCTCTTGGTAACCAACCAGTCGCCTAGTAGACGTAAAGCCCTCTTAGAAGAGCGAGAGAGCACTAGCTTAGTAAAAGAAGGCTTGGCAGCAGCTAAGCCTAGCGCAAACTCTGACGGAGGCGAACGAGGAGCAGCAGTAACAAAATGGTCTGGGAAAAGATCCTTAAAAATCATCATGATTTTCTTAAAATCCATAGAAGGTTGCGCAGCCTTAGGCTCTTCAACGTCTGACAAAACATCCAAAGGATTATCAGTAGGTGGAGGATCAGCAACATCCTCATCTGAAGGAACCTCGTACGACAATTGATGAGTCTCAAGCAAGGGAGAGACCTGCCGCGGTGGCAATGCTTGACAAGCAAAGTCCACACGCAAAGGAGCATCAGTAGCAGTCAAGGAAGCTACGTCATGTAACTGCTGAAAGGACTGACCAGCAACAACAACAGGAGCGGGAGGACGCTCGACGTCAAGTCGAGACTGCCTTGACTGCCTAGATTGAGCAGTTAAAACAACCCTTGACTGCGGTGCTTGACGCTCAACGTCAAAACAAGGCAACTGAGCTGGTTGTCGAACGTCCTGAACGTCAACACGAGCTTGCAGCAGCGGCTGAACGTCAACACGAGACTGCGACAGCGGCTGAAAGTCAACACGGGACTGCATCGAGTGAGGCTCCAAGTCACGTGACTGACGTGACAAACTACCGACATCACGTTTCGTAACGTCAACAGGACGAGTAAAGGCTCGTTTGGGCGGCTGATGGCCAGGATCTCGATCAGCGTAACGGCGAGGATCATCGTGAACCTGCTCAACGGTATACTCCTCCATAAGGGAGGCAAGCTTATTCTGCATATCCTGCAGGACAACCCATTTAGGATCAACGGGAGTCGGTACGGGCCGAGACGATGGTAACGTCTGTGACGGCAAAACATTGCCTTTACTAAGACTCTCGGAGCCCGTGTTACGCTTTCGTTTAAGCGGCGAGCAGTCTTCCGATGACTGCACAGGGTCAGAGCTGTCCCAATGGCTACAGCCAGGATGCTGGACCTGTCCTGAAGGGACTGACTTCCGCTTTAAGGGTCTAGAAACTTTGCTCCAAGGTTTCTTTCGCGAGAAGCCTTCGGATGACGAGGAGAAAACAGCCTCGCTCGTCTTATGGTAGGGGCGGTCTTGACGAGACACGCCCGATAACATAGAGGGAACGTCTGTTCGTTGGTTAAAGCCTCTCGTCCCCATAAGTCCTACGACATTACTTCTCCCTGGTGCATGGGAGCCTGAAAGAGGTCTCGGACTAGGAGAACGACAAGCACGAACAGACGAACCCTCGGTCGCAACACTAAAAACACTTTGCGCACTAATCACTTTATCCCCACGATTTTCTAATGTGGCACTCTGACACTTTAACACATTCACATCCGCCATGAGTTGATTACGGTCCGATGCTAAAGACTCAACTCTCTCGCCCAAAGCTTGAATGGCAAGCAACATATCCCGCATGGATGGTTCATGAGTGCTAGTAGAGGGTTCAGGAACAACTACTACAGGGGAAGGATTAGGTTCAGGGGCATGGGAGGAGGAAAAATCCAACGACCTAGAGGAGCTTCTCCTCACCCTATCTCTCTCAAGCTTACGAGAATATTTATCAAACTCTAGCCAGTCGAATTCCGAAAGTACCACGCACTCATCACACCGATCTCCTAATTGGCAGGTTTTACCCCGGCAATAAGAACACACGGTATGTGGGTCGAGAGAGGCCTTGGGAAGACGTTTGTTACAATCCCTAGCATTACATTTACGAAATTTAGGTCCAGGGATAGGAGAAGGGTCAGCCATTTTGAAAAGTCAAAGAAAATCCAAAATCAATCCAAAGTCATCAACAATAAACTCTATCCAAAAAAGGGTTCAAGAGTATTAATTGAAGAGAAAAACACCTATCACTGCGAAAGCTCAAAACCAAAAAGAAGTACTTCACCAAGAATGACGAGAACTCCAGGTCAACAGCGAGTAACGGAATCAACTTGTCGACAAGACCGACAGAGAAGAACTGAGGCTGTTTACATGTATATGCGGTATCTGGCCGATAGATGGCGCTGGTGGGCACACCCGCAACCTTCATGGCGATCGCTCGCGAGTTTTTGTGTTTCTGTCGAGCCGTCCGAGACGTCAGCTATTATATATTCACCGGCTAAGTTTAATATTTAAAATGATATTTTCAAAATAAAATAAATTTTTGAACATACTTACCCGGTAGTTATATATATAGCTATACGTCCCTGACGTCCGGCAGAAATTTCAAAACTAGCGGCAATCGCAGATTGGGTAGCCAGGTGTACCACCTGCGCACCCCTAGCGAAGTACCTGGAACCACTCCATGATTCCTCAGATCTTCCATGCCCCTAGTCTCTAGAGGGTAGGAGGGTGGGAATTAAATTATAACCTCCGGGTAAGTATGTTCAAAAATTTATTTTATGAAAATATAATTTTCAAACATCAGACTTAGCCGGTAGTTATATATATACGTAGCTGATTGACACCTTTGGTGGAGGGTAAGAGACAGCCAACATTGTTGGAATTTTACTTAAGAGTTAATAAACAAGCTTAAGGGTTCGTACTGATAAGGAAGCTGACTTCAATGAATTCTTTCATTATGTCCGCTTTCCTTATGAGATCCAGCGATCCACCCAGGGGGCTGAAGACCTCTAGGAGCTGTCAAACCGGTCTAAAAACCTCTATGTGACAGGACCTCCTCCAATACCCTTGTTCCGGGGCGCTCTCAAGAAACAAATTGACCACCTGACTCAAGTCAATGATTGTGAAAGACCGTCGCAATCTCCACGAACAACCATAACAATACAAAAGTTCCAAGAGAAGAAATGGGTATTAGGATTATGGGAATGTAGTGGTGGATCCTTCCCCCACTACTGCACTCGTGGCTACGAATGGTCCCAGAGTGAAGCAGTCCTCATAAAGAGTCTGGACACGTTTAAAATAATATGAAGCGAACACAGATTTACTCCTCCAAAAGGTTGTGTTCATAATGCTCTGCAACGATCTATTCTGCCTGAAGGCCACCGAAGTTGCTACAGTTCTAACTTCATGCGTCTGACTTTAAAACGCTTGCGGTCTGCCTTACTGCAATGTGCATGAGTTTCTCTTATTAAGAGCCTGATGAAGAATGAGAGTGCATTCTTCGACCTCTGTAACGAGGGCTTCTAGATCGAGCACCAAAGAGCTTCTTTCTTGCCTCGCAACTTTTCCGTTTAGTCCAGGAAGAACTTCAGGGCTCTTACTGGACATAGGACCCTTCTCCAACTCCTCGCCAACCACATCCGAAAGGTTCGGAAACTCAAAAGCCATGGACCAAGGTTGAGAAGAGCGTTCATTCTTGGCGAGAAAGCCTAACTGCAATGAGCCGATAGCTTTGTATCTCTAGAAAACCAACGTTTTCGCTAAAAGCATGAATCCCACTGACTCTTTTAGCTGTCGCCAGACTGACCAAAAATAGTTTTCACCGTGAGGTCCTTAAATGAAGCTGAATGGAAGGGCTCAAACCTGTCACTCTTAATGAACTTCAGGACTATATTCAGATTCCAAGCTGGTGAATCCTGGAACTATTGCTTTGATGTTTCAAACGATTTGAGAACTTCCTGTAGGTCTTTAACATTAGAAAGGTCCAAGTGTTGGCCTGAATACGGTTGCTAACATACTCTTGTATCCCTTGATGGTAGAGGATGAAAAAATTACGTTTCCTTTGAAGATCTAACAGGAAGTCAACAATCTGAATTATAGAGGTACTGGATGAGGAAACAGAGTTGACTCTGCACCAGTCTCTAAAAACTTCCCATTTGGATTGGTAAACCTAGAAGGTAGACGTCCTTCTTGCTCTTGCAATAGCCCTAGCTGCCTCCTTCGAAAAACCTCTAGCTCTTGTGAGTTTTCCGATAATCTGAAGACAGTTAGATGAAGAGCTTGGAGATTGTTGATGGTAACTTTCCAAGTGGGGTTGTTTGAGTAGAACTACTCTTAATGAAAAGCTTCTTGGAGAGTTTACCATCTATTCCAGAACCTCTGTGAACCACTCTCTTGAGGGCCAAAAGTGGGCCACTAGAGTCAATCTGGTCCCTTCGTGTGACCCAAACTTTTGCATCACTTTGTAATGAATTTTGAACGGTGGAAAGCCTACACGTCCATGTCACGAGCTGTTTGACGCTTGACATTGCGTTCTGCTTGATGCTCGACGTCGCATCCCGCTTGACGCTCGACATCACGTCTTGCAGGACGCTCGACGTCACGTCTTGCAGGACGCTCGACGTCACGTCTTGCAGGACGCTCGACGTCACGTCCTGCTTGATGCTCGACGTCGCATCCCGCTTGACACTCGACATCACGTCTTGCAGGACGCTCGACGTCACGTTTTGCTGGACGCTCGACGTCACGTCCTGCTGGACGCTCGACGTCACGTCCTGCTGGACGCTCGACGTCACGTCCTGCTGGACGCTCGACGTCACGTCCTGCTGGACGCTCGACGTCACGTCCTGCTGGACGCTCGACGTCACGTCCTGCTGGACGCTCGACGTCACGTCCTGCTGGACGCTCGACAGTACGTCCTGCTGGACGCTCGACGTCACGTCCTGCTGGACGCTCGACGTCACGTTAGCTGGACGCTCAACATCACGTCTGGCTGCTTGACTCCTTTTGGTTAAAGCAGCTGAAACACGTCATTTAACGATGGAGTTGTTAAGACGTTCATCGTCAAGAACCTCTCGACTAGAAGCCTTACGACGCTTGGCGTCTAGGTGTGAAGCTTCCTGACGCTCAGGGTTCAGGCCTGCTACTCTCTTGGTGTCCGCAGGCTGATAAACTTGCATGAGCGAAGAGAGTTTCTGTTGTATATCTTGCAGCATATTAAAATTAGGGTCCACTTGCTGTGGTACAGGAGACGTCACGTCTACCATAATCTCGCTTTCTATGCCATTTAAAGAGCGCGCAGAACGTCCAGAGGACGATAACCAGACTGATGGTGGAGGAGGAGCATGAACCGAGGTCATGCCAGGCTCAGACAACTGTCCTGCAATTGGGTGAGTTGGACATTTCTTGACAGTTGCCGACGTCCTTAAAGGACGCTTGGCAGGAGAGCTTTTTTCGGTAGAATGAAAACGTTCAGGACTGCTCCAAAGCCTACAACCAGTAGCTTGTGGTGTCATGATAGGACGCTGATTGACCGTGTCCATCTTCCTCTTCAGAGGTCTGGAAGCTTGACACCAGCCTCGTCTGGGAGCTGCATCACTTTAACCTCACCTTCCCTATGAGAAGGCGAGTGTCTTGGGAGGCGTCAATAGGTATGCTCGAGGTGACAACTGCTCGGGAGCTAAAGCATCACGTTTCCTTTTGTCGTTCGACATTCCTTCTCCCCGGGGTTGGGGAGCTTGGAAGAGGTCTATGGTCGACATTCCTTCTCCCAGGGGTTGGGGAGCTTGGAAGAGGTCTATGTTAGAACATTCAACATTCCTTCTCCCAGGGGTTGGGGAGCTTGGAAGAGGTCTATGGTCGACATTCCTTCTCCCAGGGGTTGGGGAGCTTGGAGGCGGTCTATGGTTAGAAGAACAACAGGACCTAGCAGACGCACCATCTATTAAGAGGTGGTGCTTAGGCCGAAACAAAGAGCCTAAAACTGGACAACTTTCTCCTATACACGAACCTTCAGGTATTGCTTGAAGTTCGAATGGATGAGGATGTGGAAGAAAGCATCCTGGAGGTCTAGAGAGACCATCCAGTCATCCTTCCATACTGCTGCTAGGACTGAGTTCGATGTCTTCATGGAGAACTTTGTCTTCTGAACGAAGGCGTTGAGAGCACTTAAATCCAGGACTGGTCAATAGTCTCCTTCTCCAAGAAGAGAGACATTTGATGTTGCATAGCCTGTCTCTTTGGCTCCTCTCTGTACCTGGCAGAGGTCTATCGGAGTTACTATTAAAGGAGGTTTCACTAGAAAAAAGAATTCGCATCCCTCCTTTTAGAAATAGTACTGACCAAAGGTCTGCTCCTCTCCTCTCCCAGGCTCGCCAGAAGCTGTTTAGTCTGGCTCCTACTGTTGTCTGTGCGGTTTAGAGACAAAAAGTATGCAGAACCTTTCTTGCTGATTTAGACACCAAATCCTGTGTAACCTTAAGGGCTAAAGCGGAAGAGACCTATTTGACCAACTCTTGAGGAAAGAGGAAGAAAAAAGGGGGGTGTGTACTTCAATTCTGACTTCTGAATGGGTGTAACCCCAATAGACCGAAAAGAACACATTTGGGCTCTTTTCTTAAAGACCCCCGCTGAGAAAAGGGCTGCTAATTCACTGGAACCGTTCTTTAAGGCTTTATCCATGCTTGACAAAATGAGGCTGAGACTATCAGTGTCCACATCCTTCAAGGCAGAAAACTTCTACCCCAAGGCTCCCAGAGTCCAGTCAAGGAAAAAGAATACTTCGAAAGCTTTGAAGACGCCTTTGAGATGATCAAGCTGACCAGAGAATTTGGTCCTTCTTAAGGCCATCCGACGCAGAGCGTCTACTAGACTCGAAAAATCTCCTTGGGTAGAGGTAGGAACTCCCAAGCTGAGAACTTCTCCCGTCTCGAACCAAACACTAGATCTGGAGGCCAATTTAGCCGAGGGAAAAAGGGAAAAACAGTATTACCCCAAATATTCTTGGATTGTATCCAGTCTCTCATCATCCTCAAAGCTCTATTTAGATGATCGGGACTGCACCATCTTTGTGAACAGAGACTCCTTCGACACCTTCCCTAGCATAAACTCTGAAGGCGGGGAACAAGGAGGAGCAGCAGGCACAATATAATCCGGAAACTCTTCAGAAAAAACTCTCATGAGTTTTTATAAGTCAACCGAAGGATGAAGGATCTTAGGATCTTCTCCAGCGAGAATTCCTCTAAAAGATAAATAAGGGAAAGGAGATCGTCGATCCCTTCTTCCTACAAGACCCTAACCGAGATAGAGATGTCTTGTTTCCTAGGAATTAACTCCTTAAGGTCCTGTAATTCTGGCCTCAATGGGTCCAAGATCATTACCTACACTTACTCACTTTTAGGGGTTTATTTCTCGCCCTCCATCAGACACCAAGAGTCTGTACAGGTGGGCCTTGGTGTGTGAAAATAATTCTTCCAGTTAATATTTTTCTCTGTATCTTTTCAGTTATAGCGCCTGGCGTAACTATGTTCCAACGCTAGACGCTCGCGGTCATTACGATCGGAACCAAGACGTTCGCGATCTCGACATTCGGCTCGACTGGTGTAATCACGACATCTGATTCCTGATATTCGACGTCACGTCTAACTGCTTGATGCTCGACGTCAAGCTTGACACCCGACGTCAAGTCCAACTGCTGGACGCTTGACGCCATGCAACTGCTTGACGCTCAGCGTCACGTCTAACTGCTTGACACTCGACGTCAAGTCCAACTGCTGGACGCTAGACGCCATGCAACTGCTTGACGCTCAGCGCAAAATGACTCTCGGAACAATGACGTTCGTGGTTTAGACGGTCGCGATTTAGCCGCTCGGAACTATGCTTGACACTCGGCGTCACATCTAACTGCTTGACGCTCGACGTCACGTAACTGCTTGACACTCGACGTTAAGTCCAACTGCTGGACACATGACGTCATGCAACTGCTTGTCGCTCGGTGCTACATGACTCTCGGAACATGGACGCTCGCGATTCAGACGCTCGGTACTATGACGTTCGCGTCTAGAACATTCGCTCATCCAAAACCAGAGACAAAGAAGTTGCACTCAGTTCCAAACATCGTGTCAAACTCTTACAGCATCGTTAGTAGTGCTGGACGCTCGATGTCCTGCTGGAAGCTCGATGATGTCACGCTTGCCGTCTAATGACGTCCTGCTGGAAGCTCGATGACGTCCTGCTGGAAGCTCGATGACGTCACGCTTGCCGTCCAATGCTCTGACGCTCGGTGTTACGTGTCATGACTTCCAGCTACTCGACGCTTGGCGTGATGTAGTCCATTCCTTAACGCTCGGCGTCCTTCTTGACGCTAGTTTATTTGTCTAGAAGGAAGTTAAATACGTAAGACTTTTACTTCGCCTTTCCTAAGGCGAGGGCGAGCGTCCTGGGAAGCGACAACAGGAACGCTCGAGGGGACGTCTACTCGAGCGCTAACGCCTCTCGTTTCCTTTCGGCGATCGACATTCCTTCTCCCAGGGGTTGGGGAGCTTGGAAGAGGTCTAAGGCTAAGATAACGACAGGTTTGAGCAGACGCACCCTCCACTGACTGATTAAATTCACTGCACTAATTTAGCACTGAAAATTGCACTTTTCATACTCTTTCACATAAGACCATAAATAGACCTGCCCGCTGCAAGAGATATTACTCATCCGCCAAGGGCTTGAATGAGAATTTAATAGGTTATTTAATTAACATTAGAAATCCCAACATCGAAAACAAAAATAAATAACGATACGACGTAATTTGTGAGACTATCGATTGTCTGAGAACTATGTAGCATAAGTTTAACTGTACGCTAGTTTTATTTAAACTTTGAAAATAGATTGATGATTATCTAAATAAAGTATACTAATAGGACAAAAATATTCTTAAAAATAATATATTCCTTTTATATTATAAGAGCTTAAAAACTTTTACTTTGTAAGTAGAATTTCTACTTTTCATAAATAACGATACAAAGTAATTTGTGAGACTGTATCGATTGACTGAGAACTACGTAGCGTAACTTTAACTGTACGCTAGTTCTATTTAAATTCTGAAAATAGATCGATGATCATCTAAATAAAGTATGCTAATAGGACAAATATATTCTTAAACATAATATATTCCTTTTATATTATAAAAATTTAAATACTTTTGGTTTGTAAGTAGAATTTTACTTTCCATTCTCTGCATAGAAAAAGAAATGAATATGCAAGTCATACTACGTAGTAACTACGTAGTTTACGTCATATGATTGTGACGTCATAGTGTTGGCGGAGTGTCTACCCACCGCCATCATGTTTTTACGAGTAGGTTTGTTATTTTTACAGTAGGCGGAAAAAACTCCTAAACCTACCCCTTTCAAGTTATGAACATATCGATCATAACCCAGTCACTCCTCTCAGTCGAAATAAAACCAAACTAGCGAAAGCCATCAGTAAATTGTACATCACCAAGATGACTGCAATTATACAGGTTACAGCGAGTGAAAAATCCAAAAATGTTGCCGGCGTGAGCGGCAGGGAAGATCTGAAGAATCATGGAATGGTTACAGGTACCTCGCTAGGGGCACGCACGTGGTACACCTGGGTGCCCAATCTGCAATTGCCGCGAGTTTTGAAATTTCTGCCGGACGTAAGGGACGTATAGCTATATATATAACTACCGGCTAAGTCTGATGTTTAAAAAATAGTTTTCATAATCAAAAAATAGAAATATACTTTTGCTTATTTTTTCTAGCGGGCCACTCTCAAAATTAAACAGGCCATTTTTGGGGCCCACAGGCATGGGGTTGGATGGCCCTGGTCTATATTGTACTAAACAAAGATTATAAGAAATCAGTAATATGAGAAAACTTAACAATGAATTAGTGCTTTACAATAGCCTACTACACATATCGTACTTACCTTTGCATTTTATACCCATAACTTCTCTGAGCTGATAGAACAACTTTACTAAAGTGCCTCTGCAACTTTCTGAAGGCTTTAGATGCTGCAAGTGATGGATTTTTTTCAAAACAAATTCTTGCTTCCCACTCACGACGATGCATATCTTCACAGCCATCATTCCACCAAGGTTCATGTGACCTTGGGTCTTTAGGACACGTCTCCATCATAAAGTATATGTGGCTTCTGGAAATTAGAATATCTTAATCAAGAATTTCTCTAGAGCATATTCATTTAAAAGGTACTCTAATGAACAAGAATTACTGATTACAATATACCAAAATAAAAATGACCAATTTAGAAATATGACAAATTTGGAAATATTTTGTATTTTTACTAACTAAACAAACTTGGAGCACTTTACAATAAATATATATTTCGGCGATAGCTGAAACCAGCCGTAGAGCTTTTTACCAGGTATAATTACCCTACACTAGTTAGTAGAGGGGGAGCGGGGGGCTAGACTAGCCACCCAACTCACAACTGTACTAGTAGCAAACATGACAAATTTGTAGATAATATGACAAATTCCGAGATAATTTGTATTTTTCCTAACCATACAAACATTAGCTATTTACATAGGGGGGTATTACTTCCAGCGTAGCTGAAATGACGAGCCATTAGATTTTAACGAGGGTTAAACTACCCCGAGCTAGCTAGCACGGAGGTAGGGGAGGGGTAGCTAGCTACCCCCCCCCCACACACTAGTGAGCTGCTTCACTTCACTTAGAGGTAGGACTTGTCTTGGGGGACAGGGCTGGCAGGCAAATATGTGTAAATAGCTACGGTTTGTATGGTTAGGAAAAATACATATCTCCGAATTTGTCATTTGTTCCGTAACCGAAATACAAACCACGCTATTTACATAGGGTGACTTACCCTTACGTAGGGTGGAAAGTCCCCAGCCTTACTGGCTTTGGCTTACCCGGGGACTCAGAATCCGAGTGAGCAGCACTGGAGAAAAAGAGTCCCTGCACCTCGCAAGTTTCTTGCTACGCAAGAAACGTGCGGCCTACATAAGTTGTGTGTGGAGGAATGAAGTATGACTTGTCCTAGGAAGTTGACCTGAAGTCCTTTAGATGGAATTCTAGGCTAGGACGTCCCAATACTGTACCACCTCGTCAGGGTATGGGGGACGCGACAGTCTTAATCTTAATACTAGGAACACAAGGAAGCAAGGTTTACCTGCAGAGGTTTGAGGTCAGCTATGCAGAGACCCAGGATGCTGCATTCCCCAAGAGAGGGGAGGATGAAGAAAGAAGGGCCAAACATACTCTTTCATTCACGCAGACTAAAACCGGGTAACAGTGCCCTCAACCTTCTGCTACTTGTCCATTAAGGAGCCTGAGGTTAGACCAGCTGTTGTGCAGCCACCACAGGGCCGATAGAAAAAGTATCGAGGCTCCTGTGGGTCACGTCCTGCAGGTAGTGGGCTGTGAAGGTCGTTTGACGCTTCCAGACCCCAGCTTATAACACCTGCGTCACAGAGAAGTTTCTCTTGAAGGCCAGGGACGTAGCGATGCCCCTGACATCATGTGCCCTAGGGCGACGTGACGGAGGAGGGTCTGGATTCAAGGCATGATGAATGGTCCTTCGAATCCAGGCTGAGATGTTATTCTTGGTGACCCTCCTCTTCGTCCTTCCCGTGCTCACAAACAGAGCTTGCACGCGGGGACGGACTGCAGCTGTTCTCTTCAGATAATGCCTCAGACTTCTTACTGGGCAAAGTAGCAGAAGGTCTGGGTCATCTGTTACGGAACGGAGACTCATCACCCTGAAGGAGTCGAATCGTGGGTCCGGCACTCCAGGGTTCTGAGTTTTGGCGACAAACTCAGGGACGAACCTGAACATTACCTCCCCCCATCCCCTTGAATGGGCGATGTCGTATGAGAGACCATGAAGTTCACTGACCCGCTTGGCCGAAGCCAGAGCGAGCAGGAATACCGTCTTCCAAGTCAGGTGTTGGTCAGAGGCCTGGCGTAATGGTTCGAACGGGGGTCTCTTCAGAGCCCTGAGGACCCGAACCACGTTCCATGGAGGAGGTCTCACTTCCGACTGAGGGCAGGTAAGCTCGTAGCTTTGTATGAGTAAGGAAAGTTCCAGCGAGGAAGAAATGTCTATTCCTTTCAGCCTGAAGGCTAGGCTTAAGGCTGAGCGATAGCCTTTCACCGCCGAGACCGAAAGGCGCATTTCCTCCCGCAAATACACGAGAAACTCTACTATTGCTGGAATAGTGGCATCGAGGGGAGAGATACCCCTCCCACGACACCAACCACAGAAGACTCTCCACTTCGCCTGGTAGACCCCTGCGGATGACTTTCGCAGATGTCGAGACATCCTTTCCGCAACTTGTTGCGAAAAGCCCCTCTCAGTGAGGAGACGCTGGATAGTCTCCAGGCGTGAAGCCGAAGCGCTGCTACAGCTTTGTGGAAGATGTTGGCGTGTGGTTGTCTGAGTAGCCCGTGTCATGGGGGAAGCTCTCTCGGGAGTTCCGTCAGGAGCTGCAGAAGGTCCGGGAACCACTCTGCATGATGCCATAGCGGAGCTATTAACCTGTTAAGCGTCCCCCCTGGACCAGGTTGCCGCTAACGTACCGTCACGCTTTTTTTGCCCTGAGCGGTTATTTCACTAATGATAATTTTTCAAAGTTAATATCATTTCTTTATGCATATAATTCGTAATTATAGTTAAAAGTAGGGATATTAATTAAATGGTAGAGTAAAAAAAACAATTAATACAGTACTACTATTATTTCATTTCAAATGGCTACATAATACTGAATATTCTAATGGGTTCTTTTTATCTTCAATCGTAAATCTTAAGCCAGGATCAGCAATAAAAGCAAAGGGACAAGTCTCCCCCCCTCTCTCTCTCTCTCTCTCTCTCTCTTCATATCGTTTCCTGTATAGTTATCAAATATGTTCGTCATACATTTGTACATTATTTATCCACTTTATTGTCTCTCTCTCTCTCTCTCTCTCTCTCTCTCTCTCTCTCTCTCTCTCTCTCTCTCTCTCTCTCTCTCTCTCTCAGCGTTTCCTTTCCTATATAGTTTTGTGAAATTTCGTTGTCCAGTCATTCGGTAATGAGAAGTCATTTTCGCTTTCGGCGTCGAAAGAAAACTTTGTTTCTTCAATATACTCATCACTGGAGTTTTCAGAACTAGTGCTCTCATTATCAAACAGGTTATCATTATCAAATTCCTCAACAAGAATATCATTTATTTCATCTAGAGAAATAACCTTCCTCTTTAGACCGTTCATTACAAAAGGAACAACAAACAACCACTTCCGCATGACCGCCCGGAGCGCACTGATAGGCAACCAGTTTTCTAACATCAAGCTACCTTCAGAAAAATAGTTGCCAGACATCATATAAGTTTCTATTTACAGCCCCCATATGCTGAGTGTTGCCAAGTGGTGATCCTATACTTACTATACGAGTAAACGTAATATCACAAGACTGACAGCTTGAAAAAGGCAATTAAAGTCATGAACGGAATATGCAGTTGAAGGCGGTACCGAGTAGATCGTGGTGAACGGTTTATCACGTGGGAGACGCTTAACAGGTTGTCATTGACAGGTTGACCGATAGTCTGGTCTTGTTGAGCACCCTTCTCATCAGACAGACCGGTGGGAAGGCGTAGACTTCGATGTTGTCCCACCGTTGTTGGAAGGCATCTTGCCAGAGTGCCTTGGGGTCCGGGACTGGGGAGTAGTACAGCGGCAGCTTGAAATTCAAGGCTGTCGCGAACAGGTCCACTGTCGGGGAACCCCACAAAGTCAGGACTTTGTTGGCTACTTGAGGATCCAAAGACCACTCGGTACTCACTATCTGCGATGCTCTGGTCAGACTGTCGGCGAGCATATTCCTTTTGCCAGGAATGAAGCGAGCTGATAGATGTATCGAGTGGACTTCGGTCCATCTCAGTATCTCTACTGCAAGATGGGATAGCTGTTGTGAAAAGGTACCTCCCTGCTTGTTGATATAAGCCACTACTGTGGTGTTGTCGCTCATCACCACCACGGAGTGGCCCGCCAGGGTCTGTTGGAACTGTTGAAGGGCCAGATATATGGCCTTCATCTCTAGCAGGTTGATGTGGAGGTACTTTTCTGATTCTGACCATAGGCCTGAGGCCCTCTGGTTCAGAACGTGGGGCCCCCACCCTTCTTTTGATGCGTCCAAAAACAGCATCAAATCCGGGGGAAGGACGAGAAGATCCACTCCCTTTCGAAGGTTGTCGTCGGTCAACCACCACCACAGGTCCGTCCGTTCCGCAGGTCCTATCGAGACCAGAGAGTCCGGGGAATCGATGCTTTGATTCCACCGGGACTTGAGCCGCCACTGCAGAGATCTCATCCTGAGGCGGCCGTTGGGAACTAGACGGGCCAAGGAGGCTAGGTGACCTAAGAGACGTAACCAAGATTGGGCTGGAAGATCTTCTCGACTGAGGAAAGGCTCTGCAACCCTCCTCAGCCTTGCTATCCTGTCGTCTGATGGAAAGGCTTTGTGGAGATTAGTGTCTAATATCATACCTAGATATACCAGTCGTTGTGTTGGAAGCAGAGAGGACTTCTCGAGATTTACCATGATCCCTAGATCTTGGCAAATTCCCAGAAGCCTGTCTCGGTGTCGAAGAAGGGTCGACTCCGAGTCTGCCAGGATCAGCCAGTCGTCCAGATAACGTAGGAGATGGATGCCGTTCCTGTGCGCCCACGAAGATATCAGTGTGAACACTCTGGTGAACACTTGAGGTGTTGTGGAGAGACTAAAACACAGCACCTTGAACTGGTAGATCTTGTTGTTTAGGCTGAATCTTAGGTACTTCCTGGAAGACGGATGGATTGGGATCTGGAAGTACGCGTCCTTCAGATCCAGTGTGCACATGAAGTCTTGCGGTCTCACTGCAAGTCTGACCGTGTCTACTGTCTCCATGCTGAACGAAGTTTGTTTGACAAACTTATTCAGGGCTGAGAGGTCGATGACGGGTCTCCAGCCTCCAGACGCCTTCTTTACAAGATAGAGTCAACTGAAGAAGCCTGGGGAGCCATCTACGACCTCTTGGAGAGCATCCTTCTTGAGCATGGTCTCGACTTCTGCCCGAAGGGCTAGCCCCTTTGCCGATCCCATGGCATAGGAGCTCAACGCCACTGGATTCGCTGTCAGAGGAGGTTGAGATGTTATGAACGGGACGCGATATCCTTGTCCGATCACAGAGATCGTCCAGGAATCGGCCCCGTGTTGCTGCCACCTGTGCATGCAACTTTGCAGGCATCCCCCTACAGGTGGACACGCAGGGGGATTGCCAATCCTAGCGTTTGCGGCTTCGGCCGCTCCCTCTAGGATTTCTGCCTCCCCTGAGGACTTTCCGCCCTTCTTGTCTTTGACAGGAAAGGGCTGCTGTTTAGACACCTTGGTCTTAGCTGCCGGAGCCTGCTTCGGTGTCTTGCGAGGCTGCTGTAGCTGTTGAGGAGCTGGAGGTTTGTAGGGCCGAGATGTAAGGGCCCTCTGGAGGAGCGAATCGTGACTCGTCTTCCTCCACCTCTCAGCTGTCCGTTCTATATCCTTGGGCTCAAACAGGTTTCCTCCAAGGATGGAGGAATGTCTGAGCTTGCTGACATCCACAGCGGGGACCTTCGGGTGGAACCTCTCAGTCACCGCATCACGTCGCTTTAGAATCAATTTAGCCCACAGGTTAGTGACCTGGTGAGCCAAGAACTCGATGGAGCGCATGCCCGAGAGGAGGAAGATCTCCAGGGCCTTCCTATTGCTCTCCTTGGACAAGTCCTCAGAGCGCAATAGGATGCCCAGAGACCCCAGCCAGACATCCAGCCACAAAGTGGCCTGCATGGCACACTTAGCGACTTTCTCTTGGCTTAGGATCTCCGACGCTGAGAATGTCACCTGCCGGGCATTGAGTTTCTCTAGAGAGAGACTCTTGGTGAGCTCTTCCACAGAGTGGTGGAGGGGAAGAGCTAAACAAGACTCCTCCATGATCTCGAAGTACCTCCTCTGCTGAACGCGAGGAGGTGGGAGGAGCTTGTTCCCGGCAGAAGAACGGCTGGAGGAGGCGAGCTCGGAAAGCTGGCCCTCGACCTTGTCCCTGGCACTCTTCACCCCCTAGGACCATAGCAGGGCTGCACTGGCCTTTGGGGGCTTCTGAATACCATAAACTTGGTCCAGGACCGTATCCTTGCCTTCGCGGGGGCGGTCTCGGGGTCCTTAAAACTATTGAGTTGTCTCATTAGATTAAGGACCTGCCAGAAGGCATGCTCTGACTCGTGCTGCTCTCCTCCTTGTGGACTGGCAGCTAAGTCTCCTGTCCCCATTGGCTCTTCTTGGGGGGACATGCAGACGTTCTCCCGGGGTACGGTTGGCTCTGGACGAATCCTCGAAGATGACTTGGGCATCGTCTTTGAGTCCTTGGGCTCCCTCATGGGAGGGATACAGGACTCTAGCAAAGAGGTCTGGACGGTCCCTCCTACGCGAGACGTTTCTCTCCCTCGAGGTGGGGTTCCTCCCATTGGTGCCGTGGGAGAGTGCCTCACCTCACTGGATTCTCCTGAGGACGGGAAAGCTTCGTCCGCAGGAGAAGGAGAAAGCGCCTGCAAAGGGGATGGGGCCTTCCCGACGGACCTCTTGGGAGCTAGCTTAACCCTGGGTGAAGTTACCGCGAAATCCACTCCTCTCCTACTCTTCAGCGGGGGCGAGGGAGACGTTGGTTTTAGTCCCAGATCAGCGAAGGCTGGCTTCATAGCCTCCACGACCGCTTTCATCAGGGAATTAAACCAAGGCTGCCGGCTGACTGACGAAGTGTCAGCGATTCCCGCTGGAGGGAAGGGGATCGGCTGATCCTTAGGAGTGGATACTACTGGGCCTGCCTGAAACGAAGAATGGGAAGAAGAAAGTTGCCTGGACCTCTCCGATGAATCTTCCTGCTCCTGGACGTGTGCTCGGCGCTTATGAGGTGGCGATCGCGAGGATGATCTAGAAGCACGCGTCCCCGGCAACTCGCAAGGTTGGGCGCGCTGCGAAACCCGGCGGGAATCGCGTTGGGGGTCGCGCTGGCAAAACCGCTGGGTCGCGCGCGGGCGACCGTTGACGCGCGGGCGACCGTTGACGCGCGGGGGCGCGCAGGTGAGGGTGCGCACGAGTGCACGGGCGATCGCTGGCGATCAGGAGAGCGAAGGCGCATAGGCGATCGGTAGTGCGTAGGCGCGTGTAAGCGAGTTGGCGAGCGATGGCGCGTTGGCGAACGATGATGCGTGGGGCGAGTAGGCGACCGACTGCGCACAGGCGAGTTAGCGCGTAGGCGAGTCGGTGACCTGTGGCGATCAGACGCGTTGGTGCGTTGGCGAGCGTTTGCGCACAGGCGAAGGATCGCGCGGGCGCGTAGGAGAACGCTGGCGTGTAGGAGATCGCTGACGCGTAGGATGGCGCGCAGTAGCGCGGTGAGAAGTTGCCAACTGGGGCACAGGGCCAGGGGGCGATGATGTGCTCAAGGGCGAACGCTAGTGGGCGGGCTCAGGAGTCGACTCGTGGGCGCGCGGGCGCGCATGCACTTTAGGAGTGCGCGCGGTGGTGCGCAGGCGATGGTCGACGCGCAGGGGAACGCTGGCGAGGCAAAGGATCAATGTCCTTGCCTGCGCCCAGATCCGAAGATCGTGGGCGCGTGGGCGGACGTTGGCGCGCATCAGGAACTGGGGGCGCAGTAGTGCGCTGACGAGCAGGAGATCGGCGGCGCTCAGGAGACCGTTGACGCGCATTGCACACAGCAGGGACAGAAGAGCGCTTGCGCGCAGGAGAGCGCTGGCGAGCAGGTGAGCGCTAGCGAGCAGGTGAGCGCTAGCGAGCAGGTGAGCGCTAGCGAGCAGGTGAGCGCTAGCGAGCAGGTGAGCGCTGGCGATCAGGAGAGCGCTGGCGAGAAGAGTCTGTTGACTGATCAACAGGAGAGCGCTTGCGCGCTACTGCTCGTGGGCGCACAGGTGTAACCTGACGCGGAAGGGACTTACCCACAATGTGGTATAAGCCCTTCTGCCCCGAAGGGACCGGTGCTTGAATGATCAAGGGGGATCTGCCAGGCGTAGAAGATCGCGAACGATCTGCGGAAAAATCCAGCGATGTCACTGCAACGGTCTGCTCCCGACGAGAAGAATCCTTTACAGGGGACGACGAAGGCGAAGACCCGAAGAGGCGCCTCCTAACTCCCTTGTAAGGAGAAGGAAGGCCTCGACGGCAAAGAGGAGGGCGAGCCTTACGGCAAAGACGACCTCGAGGCAGAGTATCACCGTCGTCGGTCCTCCGAAGAGGAGTCTCTGTCAAGAAAAACCCGCAGGAGAGACCGTTGGACTCAGCTTTCCCCTCGAAGGATGTTCGTAGGGGAAACCTGAGCCTTCAGCAACATCCGCAACAGCAGCAGCAGGGGTTTGACCCGACCCGTCGGAAGCCTCTGCCACAACAACGTCGACAATAGCCAGAGGGTCTACCTCTGGTATTACCGTCGACTGTTGGACAGCTGCCCCCAACTGGATCAGATCAAACAGGGCTTCCTTGGAGGGCAAGCCCTTAAGCCCCTAGGAAGCCCAAAGCTGGAAAAGATCATTGTTAGAAACAGTTTGGTCATCAACAAAATCAACAATGTCCTCCCCCGGAGGAGGAGGGGGAGCTGCCTTGCTATGGGAGGCAACACCCTCTCCCGAACCCCGAGGTTGGGAAACAAAAGAATGGCCTACGCTACCACTTGACGGCCTCTCGCGAGAGACCGATCGAGTGGGAGCTTCGGGCAACGGAAGAAGAGTCCTTGGAGCCTTCCTTCCTCAAGGCAGCCCTTGAGGGAGAACGGTCTCGCTTAGACTTCTTCTTACGCCGCCGGGCAAACCTCTCCCACTGGGGGGTAGACCACTCCCTGCACTCACTACAATTATTATCTCTTTCACACCATTGACCTCGACACTGCGGGCAAAGGGTGTGAGGGTCTGTATCGACCGCCGACATGAATGTTCCACAGGGGCGGTCGAGGAGTCCAGGGCACTTCCGCATAAAAGGAAGAAAAGGTAGAGGCCAACTTCAAACACACAAAACTGTAAGAAAAAGAAAAACAGATTAAGGCTGTCAACAATGCGAGGACAAGACAGACACGTCTGCTCATTGTCCGAGCCAAAAGTGAAGTGAAGCAGCTCACCAGTGTGTGGGGGGGGAGGGGTAGCTAGCTACCCCTCCCCTACCCCCGTGCTAACTAGCGCGGGGGTAGTTTAACCCTCGTTAAAACCTAATGGCTCGTCATTTCAGCTACTCCAAAAGTAATACCCCCCTATGTAAATAGCGTGGTTTGTATTTCGGTTACGGAACAATTGTATTTTTCCTAACTATACAAACTTTAGCTATTTAATAGGGGTATTACTTTCGGCATAGCTGGAATGACGAGCCATTAAAATTTAACGATGGTTTACTACCCACACTGCTAGTTAGCGGGGGTAGGGGAGGGTAGCTTGTTAGCGCGCCCCCCCCCTCCCCTCACACACACCTGTGCTTGAGCTCACTTTGCTTGGAGGTAGGACTTCAAGGGGGATAGGGCTGGCGGCCAAGTTTGATTAAATAGCTAAGGTTTGTATAGTTAGGAAAAATAGAAATTATCTACGAATTTGTCATTTGTTCCGTAACTGACATATACTGTAAACCACGCCATTTTAATAGGGGTGACTCACCCATTAGGAAAGGTGGACGTCCCAGACAGTACTGGCTTTTTGGCTTTGCCCGGGGACTCGTTATTTGAGTGTGTCAGCACCCAAGAAACAAGGAGTCCCTGCACCCTCACTAGAACCTTGCTGCGCAAGGACTGCGGCCTACGCAAGCTGTGTGTGAAGGCATAACGAAGTGTGACTCGTCCTAGGAAGTTGATCTGAAGTTCTTTAGATGGAAACTTGTAGACTAGGACTTTCCCAATACCACCTCGTCAGGGTATGGGAACGTGACAGTATTAACTTAATACTAGGAACACAAGGAAACATGGTTTACTTGCAGTGGTTTGAGGTCAGCTATGCAGAGAACCCACGATGCTGCTTTCCCCAAGAGAGGGGATGATGAAGAAAAGAATAAGGGCCAGTCAAACCTTTATATTCATGCAGACTAAAACCGGGTAACAATGCCCTCAACCTTCTGCTACTTGTCCAATAAGGAGCTTGAGGTTTTAAACCAGCTGTTGTGCAGCCACCATAGGGCCGATAGAGAACGTATCGAGCCTCCTATGGGTCACGTCTTGCAGGTAGTGGGCTGTGAAGGTTGTCTGACGCTTCCACACCCTAGCTTGAAGGACCTGCGTCACTGCAAAATGACAAATTCGTAGGTAATTTGTATTTTTCCTAACTATACAAACCTTAGCTATTTAATATGGGTAATTATTTTCGGCGTAACTGAAATGACGAGCCATTAGAATTTTAACGAGGGTTTACTACCCCACCGCTAGTTAACGGGGGGTTAGAGAGGGGTAGCTTGCTACCTCCCCCCCCCCCCCCCCCCCCACACAGACACCTGTGCTGAGCTCACTTTGCTTAGAGGTAGGACTTCACGGGGGACAGGGCTGGCGGGCAAGTTTGATTACATAGCTAAGGTTTGTATAGTTAGGAAAAATACAAATTACCTACGAATTTGTCATTTGTTCCGTAACTGAAATACAAACCACGCTATTTAATATGGGTGACTCAACCCTTAGGTAGGGTGGTAAGTCCCAGCCATTATTGGTTTTTGGTTTTTGCTCGGGGACTCAGTATCGGAGTGTGTCGGCATTCAACGATAAGGAGTCCCTGCACCTCGCTAGCACCTTGCTCTGCAAGGGCTGTGGCCTACATAAGCTGTGTGTGAAGGAATGAAGTGTGACTCGTCCTAGGAGGTTGACCTGAAGTCCTTTAGATGGAAACTTAAGGCTAGGACTCTCCCAATACCACCTCTTCAGGGTATGGGGACATGACAGTATTAGCTTAATACTGGGAACACAAGGGAACATGGTTTACCTGCAGTGGTTTGAGGTCAGCTGTGCAGAGAACCCACGATGCTGCTTTCCCCAAGAGAGGGGAGGATGAAGAAAAGAATAAGGGCCAGACATACCTTTTCATTCATGCAGACTAAAACCGGTTAACAATGCTCTCAACCTTCTGCTACTTGTCCATTCAGGAGCCTGAGGCTTAAACCAGCTATTGTGCAGCCACCACAGGGCCGATAGAGAACGTATCGAGCATCCTGTGGGTCACGTCTTGCAGGTAGTGGGCTGTGAAGGTCGTCTGACACTTCCACACCCCTGCTTGTAGAACCTGCGTCACTGAGTAGTTCTTCTCGAAGGCCAGGGACGTAGCTATGCCCCTGACATCATGGGCTCTAGGACGACGTGACGGAGGAGGGTCGGGATTCAGGGACAGATGGATTACCCTACGAATCCAAGCTGAGATAGTATTCTTGGTAACCCTCCTCTTTGTCCTCCCAGTGCTTACAAACAATGCTTGCACGTGAGGACGAACTGCAGCTTTTCTCTTAAGATAGAGCCTCAGATTCCGTACTGGGCACAGTAGGAGATGGTCTGGGTCATCTGTTACAGAACGAAGACTCGAAATCCAGAAAGAGTCAAACCGAGGGTCTGGCACTCCCGGATTCTGAATCTTAGCAACAAACTCAGGGACGAATCTGAGCGTTACCTCCCCCCATCCCCTTGAATGGGCGATGTCACACGAGAGACCATGAAGTTCACCAACTCGTTTGGCCGAAGCCAAAGCAAGTAAGAACACCGTCTTCCAAGTCAGGTTACGATCTGAAGCCTGGCGTAATGGTTCGAAGGGAGGTCTCTTAACAGACCTAAGAACTCGAACCACGTTCCATGGAGGAGGTCTCACTTCCGACTGAGGGCAGGTAAGTTCATAACTTCGTATGAGTAAAGAAAGTTCCAGCGAAGAAGAAATGTCCACTCCTTTGAGCCTGCAGGCAAGACTTAAGGCTGAGCGATAGCCTTTCACTGCCGAGACTGAAAGGCGCATTTCTTCTCGCAAATACACGAAGAACTCCGCTATTGCTGGAATAGTGGCATCGAGTGGAGAGATACCCCTTCCACGACACCAACCACAGAAAACTCTCCACTTTGCCTGGTAGACCCCTGTGGAAGACTTCCGCAGGTGTACAGACAACCTTTCCACAACCTGCTGCGAAAATCCTCTCTCTGCAAGGAGATGCTGGATAGTCTCCAGGCGTGAAGCCGAAGCGAAGCTATGGCCTTGTGAAAGATGTTGGCGTGTGGTTGTTTGAGTAGCTCGTGTCGTGGAGGGAGTTCTCTCGGGAGTTCCGATAGGAGCTGCAGAAGGTCTGGAAACCATTCCGCGTGATGCCATAGCGGAGCTATAAGGGTCATCGAGAGATTGACCGATATTCTGGTCTTGTTGAGTACCCTCCTCATCAGACAGAACGGGGGAAAGGCGTAAACGTCGATGTTGTCCCACCGTTGTTGGAAGGCATCTTGCCAGAGTGCCTTGGGGTCCAGGACTGGGGAGCAGTACAGCGGGAGCTTGAAGTTCAACGCTGTAGCGAACAGATCCACAGTCAGGACTTTGTTGACTACTAGACGATCCAAAGACCACTCGGTACTCACTATCTGAGACGCCCTGCTCAGACTGTCAGCGAGCACATTCCTCTTGCCTGGAATGAAGCGAGCTGATAGTGGAATCGAGTGGACTGCAGTCCATCTCAGTATCTCTACTGCAAGATGGGATAGCTGCTCCGATAAGGTGCCTCCCTGCTTGTTGATGTAAGCCACTACTGTGGTGTTGTCGCTCATCACCACCACAGAGTGACCCGCCAGGTATTGTTGGAACTGTTGAAGGGCCAGGAATACAGCCTTCATTTCTAGCAGATTTATATGGAGGCACTTTTCTGATTCTGACCACAGGCCTGAGGTCCTGTGGTTCAGAACGTGGGCCCCCCACCCTTTCTTTGAGGCGTCCGAGAACAGCGTCAAATCCGGGGGGAGGACGAGAAGATCCACTCCCTTTCGTAGGTTCTCGTCTGTCACCCACCACTGAAGGTCCGTACGTTCCGCAGGACCCATAGAGACCATGACGTCCGGGGAATCGTGTCCTTTATTCCACCGAGACTTGAGTCGCCATTGCAGAGATCTCATTCTGAGGCGACCATTGGGAACTAGACGGGCCAAGGATGAGAGGTGACCGAGGAGACGTAACCACGATTGGGCTGGGAGTTCGTCTTGTCTGAGGAAAGGATTCGCGACCCTCCTCAGCCTTGCTATCCTGTCGTCTGATGGGAAGGCTTTGTGGAGATTGGTGTTTAATATCATGCCTAGATATACCAGTCTTTGAGCAGGAAGCAGAGAGGACTTCTCGAGATTTACCATGATCCCCAGATCTTGGCAAAGTCCGAGAAGTTTGTCTCGGTGTCGAAGAAGGGTCGACTCCGAGTCTGCTAGGATCAGCCAGTCGTCCAGATAACGGAGGAGATGGATGCCAATCCTGTTTGCCCACGATGATATCAGGGTGAAAACACTGGTGAAAACCTGAGGTGCTGTGGAGAGACCGAAACACAGCACCTTGAACTGGTAGATCTTGTTGTCTAGGCTGAATTTTAAGTACTTCCTTGAAGAAGGATGGACTGGGTTCTGAAAGTACGTGTCCTTCATGTCCAGTGTACACATGAAGTCTTGAGGTCTCACTGCAAGTCTGACCGTGTCTGCCGTCTCCATGCTGAACGGGGTCTGCTTGACAAACCTGTTCAGAGCTGAGAGGTCAACGACACTGGATTCGCTGTCAGGGGAGGTAGAGATGTTGTGAACGGGACGCGATATCCCTGACTGATTACGGAAATCGTCCAGGAATCGGCCCCGAGTTGCTGCCACCTGATCGCGCAACTTTGTAGGCATCCCCCCACTGGTGGACATGCAGGGGGACTGCCAATCCTAGCGTTTGCAGCCTCGGCCACTCCCTCTAGGATTTTTCCCTCCCCTGGAGGACTTTTTGCCTTTCCTGTCTTTGACAGGAAAGGGCTTCGACACCGTTGTCTTTGCTGCCACTACCGGTTTCGTTGTCTTGAACGGGGCGAGGTTGTTGAGGTGCTGGAGGTTTATAGGGCTTTGATGTAAGAGCCCTATGTAGGAGAGAGTCCTGGTTGGACTTCCTCCACCGCTCAGCTGCCTGTGCCACGTCCTTAGGCTCAAACAAATTCCTCCCCAAGATGGAGGAATGTCTGAGCCTGCTGACCTCGGTGCTGGGGACCTTCGTGTGAAATCTCTCAGACACCGCATCACGACGCTTCAAGATGGAATTAGCCCACAAGTTCGAGACTTGGTGGGCTAGAAACTCGATGGTATGAGTGTCTGAAAGAAGGAAGGTCTCCAAGGCCTTCCTGGTACTCTCCTTGGATAGGTCCTCAGATCGTAACAGGATGCCCAGAGACCCTAGCCAGATATCCAGCCACAAAGTTGCCTGCATGGCACACTTCGCCACCTTCTCCTGACTGAGGATCTCCGAGGCCGAGAAAGACATTTGCCGGTTGGAGAGTCTCTCTAGAGGGACTCCCTGGTAAGCTCTTCCACAGAGTGGTGTAAGGGAAGAGCTAAACAAGACTCCTCCATGATCTCAAAGTACCGGAGGCGGGAGGAGTTTGTTGCCGGCGCTGGAACGGCTGGAGGAGGCAAGCTCGGAGAGCTGGCCCTCAACCTTATCTCTGGCACTCTTGACCCCTTGGGACCAAGGCAAAGCCGCGCTGGCCTTAGGGGGTTTTTGAGTGCCGAAGACTCGGTGCAGGACCGTGTCCTTGCCCTCTCGAGGGGGAATCTCAGGATCCGAGAACCCGTTGAGATTCCTCATCAGAGTCAGAACCTGCCAGAACGCATGTTCGGACTCCTGTAGCTCTCCTCCTGTAGGGCTGGCAGCAAAGTCTCCTGTCCCCAAAGGCTCTTCTTGGGGGGACTCGTGGACGTTCTCCGCGGGTTTGGCTGGCTCTGGTCTCATCCTCGAGGACAACTTTGGGACAGTCTTAGAGTCCTTCGACTCCCTCCTGGGAGGGATACAGGACTCCAACAGCGATGGCGGGAGGCTCTTCTCCACCCCTACCCGAGAAGACTTCTCTATGCGAGGTGGGGTTTCTCCCACTGGTGCGATGGGAGAACGGCTCACCTCACGTAAATCCCCTGAGGACAGGAAATCCTCGTCCAAAGGGGAAGGAGAGAAAGTCTGGGGGGGGGAGGGAGCCTTCCTCAAAGACTTCCGAGGAGCCAGCTTAGCCCTTGGAGAAGTCACCACGTCATCTACTCCTCTCCTCCTCTTCAGGGGGGTCGAAACTGCCGCTGATTTGAGGCCCAACTCAGAGAAAGCAGGCTTAAATGCCTGCATGACAGCTCTGACAAGGGACCCAAACCATGGCTGCTTACTGACAGCGGCGCTGTCAGAGACTCCCTCTGGAGGAAAGGGGATCGTTCGATCCCTAGGAGTAAAAACCACAACAGGGTCTTCCTGAAAAGAAGGGGAAGAAGGAAAGTTCCTTGACCTATCCGGTGTTCTCCCGCCCTCCGGCGAGTGCGCTGGTCTGCGCTTGCGGGGGGGAGGGGGACGTGAAGACGAAGACCTGGTCGCATGCGGACCTGCAGCCTCGAGCATGAGATTGTGCTGGTGGTCGCGCGATGGGATTTTACCTGGTTCGCGCGCGGGCGATGGCGAGGGTGCGCGTTGGCGCGCAGGCGAACGATGACGCGCGGGCGAGCGTTGGCGCATGGGCGAGCGACGGCGCGCAAGTGATCGATGGCACGCAGGGGCGCGTTCTGGAGAATGCCGAGGGCGCGCAGTAGGTTGGACAAGCGTTCGCATGCGCGGAGGGGATTGCTCGCGTGCGAGTAGACGCGCAGGATCTCGATGAGCCCGTGAAGACTATCCAGCGCGAGGTGGGGTTTCCCTCATTGGTGCGATGGGGGAACGCCTCACCTCACGTGACTCCCCTGAGGACGGGAAGTCTTCGTCCGAAGGGGAGGGAGAAAAAGTCTGGGGGGATGAAGAGGCCTGCCTCAAAGACTTACGAGGAGACAGCTTTGTCCTCGGAGAAGTTACCACGTTTGAAACTCCTCTTTTCCTCTTCAGGGGAGTAGAAGCTGCCAAGGATTTAAGGCCCAGCTCAAAGAGAACAGGCTTAAACGCCTGCGCAACCACTCTGAACGGTGCCTCAAACCAAGGCTGCTGGCTGACACTCCCTCTGGAGGGAAAGGGATCGACCGATCCCTGGGAGGAGTTTCCAGAGGGGGGGTTCGCCTGTAAAGAAAAAGATGGAGAAGGAATGTCCCTGGACCTTTCTGGAATCTTCCCCCCTGGCGGTGAGCGCGCTGTTCTGCGCTTGCGAGGGGGGGGGGGGTGGCGATGGTAACCTTACCGCGCGATGTCCTGCAGCCTCGCGCGGGTGAGGGTATTGGCGATCACGCTAGGGAGCGCGCTAGGGAATACCCGGGGTATCGCGCGGGAGTGTGTTTTCGCGAGCGCGCGCAGGCAAATGTTGGTATGCGTGCGCGCGAGGGCGATGCTGAGGGTGCGCGCGGGCGAGCGATGGCGCGTAGGAGCGCATGCCGGAGACACCAGAGGATGCGCAGAAGGTAGATTGCGCGTGAGGGTGAATGTTCACGCACGCAGGATCAGGATGAAGAGTCCGTGCAGGCGATGATACCGTTGGATGCGTGCGCGCAGGAGAGACATCTCTTGCGCGTGGGTGTGCATGTGTGTGCACATCAGGCTGGGGAGATGGGCGTGGGTACGCATCCTCGTGGGCTCGTGTGGGTGACTGTGCGCGAATGCGTGCTGGCAAGGGATGGCGCGCAGGTAAAGATCGACGGCGCGTTGGCGAGCGCTGACGATTAGGGGAAGCCTTCAACTTCCCTACTGCGCCCAGATCGGAAGATCGTGGGCGCGCAGAAGATCGTTGGCGCGCAGGCGAGCGCTGGCACGCAGGAGAGCGTTGGCGTGTTGGTGAGCGCTGGCGCGCAGGACAACGATGGCGCGCCTGGCGCGCAGAAGGTTGAAGGCGCGTAGTGGCGCGCAGGTGAGCACTGTCGCGCAGGTGAGCACTGGCGCGCAGATGAGCGCTGACGCGCTTTGCCAGAAACATTTGCCAACGGTGAGCGCTGGCGCGCAGGTGAGTGCTGACACACTTTATCAGGATCGTTGGCAGCAGGTGCGCGCTGGAGCGCAGGTGCGCGCTGGAGCGCAGGTGAGCGCTGGCGCGTAAGGGACGTATGCGACAATTTGCGTATACGCCCTTGTTGTCCCGAAGGGACCGTTGCCTGTTTCACAAAAACAGGATTGGTAGGCCCCCAAAGCGCATCAGCAGCCAGGAACGGCGACGGAATGTCAGCAGGTTTGACGGGTGGAAGGTAGGCGTGTCCTGTATAAGGACGACCTTCCACCGAAGGGGATTGCGAACAATCCGCAGAGAGGTCCAGGGTTGTGGCAGGAACAGTTGGAGATCAATGACGAGGCTCCTCTGCGGCCGACTGCAACGGAGACGTTGAACCGAAGAGGCGCCTCCTCACACCCTTGTGAGGTGAAGGAAGGCCTCTCCGGCGAAGAGGAAGGCGAGCTTTACGCCGTATGCGCCCTCTGGGGGCCGGTGGGTGAGCGAGCTGACCGTCAGCAGTCCTCCGAAGAGGAGTCTCTGTGAGTGAACTCCCTCGAGGGGGAGAATCACTGGCAGGAGAGACTGTTGGACTTAGTTCCTCCCTCGAAGGTTGAGCAGAGGGAGAAACTAAGCCTTCAGCTACAGCATTTTGAGCAGAGGTCAAAGATACCGCATCGGAAGCCTCTGCCACCACAACGTCGACGATAGACAGAGGATCAACCTCTGCCAAAGTTGGCGATTGCTTGACAGTGGCACCCAACCGGATCATGTCAAACAAGGCTTCCTTGGAGGGCAAACCTTCGAGCAACAAGGAAGACCAAAGCTGGAATAAATCATTAGTACTTACATTAATATTTAATTCCTCCCCCGGGGGAGGAGGTGGAGCTACCTCGCTAGGGGAGGCAACGCCATCTCACGAACCCCGAGGTCGGGAAACAGAACCATGGCCTACGCTACCACTCGACGTTCTCCCGGAGGAAACCGATCGAGCGGGAGCTTCGGAGGAGGTTTGGGCAACGGAAGAAGAGTCCTTGGGATTTTCTCTTTTCAAAGAAACCTTTGAAGGAGAAATATCCCGCCTGGACTTCTTCCGTCGCCAAGAAAACCTCTCCCACAGGAAGGTAGACCACTCCCTACAATCACCACACTTATTAGTTCTATCACACCGTTGGCCCCTACAAGTACAACGGGTGTGAGGGTCCGTCTCGACTGCCGACATAAACGTACCACAAGGGCAGTCAGGTAATCCAGGACACTTGCGCATGATAGCAGAGGCCAACTTCACATACACACCTGAAGGAGAGAAAGCAAAAAGGCATTAATGGCTGTCAGAAAGGCGAGGGTGAAAGCGGACACTTCCGACTACCACCCGAGCTGAGAGCAAAGTGAGCTCAAGCACAGGTGTGTGTGAGGGGGGGTAGCAAGCTACCCTCCCTACCCCCGCTAACTAGCGGTGGGGTAGTAAACCCTCGTTAAAATCTAATGGCTCGTCATTTCAGCTACGCCGAAAGTAATAACCCCTATTAAATAGTGTGGTTTGTATGTCAGTTACGGAACAAATAGGCGTCCTGGAGGTCCAACAAGACCATCCAGTCGCCCTTTCTTACTGCTACTAGCACAGTTTTCGAAGTCTCCATCGAAAACTTTGTTTTCTGAATGAAAGCGTTGAGGGCACTTACATCCAGGACTGGTCTCCATCCCCTTGAGTTTATGGGGACCAGGAATAAGCGGTTGTAAAATCCTGGTGACTGTAAGTCCTGCACCCTCTCTACTGCCCCTTTCTGCAACAAGAGGGATACTTGTAGCAGCAATGCCTGCCTCTTTGAGTCCTCTCGGTATCTGGGAGAGAGATCTATCGGATCTTGAACAAGAGGGGGTTTCTTTATGAAAGGGATCTTGTAACCCTCCTTCAGCAAAGGAGCGGACCAAGGGTCTGCTCCCCTTCTCTCCTAGGCCTGCCAGAAGTTCTTCAGTCTGGCCCCTACTGCTGTCTGAAGGCGAAAGCAGTCAGACTTTGCTTCGCCCAGGTCTAGATCCCCTCCTTTTAGCTCTTCTTCCGTCGGATCTGGGGTAATCTCTATTGACGGGTCTACCTCGAAAGGGCTGTGCAAAAAGAGGCAAAGGCGTTTCTACTTTAGGTTTATGGCTAGTAAAAGAAGTCGGAAGAACTTTCTGTGCTGTCTTGGCGACCAAATCATGGGTAGCCTTCTGAGTTAAAGAAGAAGCAACCTATTTCACAAGTTCCTGCGGAAACAGAGATGGAGACAGAGGTGCAAACAGCAATTCAGACTTCTGACAAGGGGTGACACACAAGGAAAGGAAAGAACACATCTGTGCTCTTTTCTTAAGCACTCCAGCTGTAAAAAGAGCTGCTAATTCATTAGAGCCATCTCTAACAGCTTTGTCCATTCATGACATTATCTGAATAATACTGTCTGTGTCAGAATTCTTAAAAGTCGCAACTTTCTTCCCCAAGGCTCCCAGAGTCCAATCGAGGAAGTTGAAAACCTCGAAGGCTCTGAAGACGTCTTTGAGAAGATGGTCAAGTTCAGAAGTTGTCCAGTAAAACTTAGTCCTTCGCATGGCCAACCGACGAGAAGAGTCTACAAGGCTTGAGAAGTTGCCCTGGGCAGAGGCAGGAACTCCCAAGCCGAGAACTTCTCCTGTCTCGTACCACACGCTTGACTTGGAAGCTAGTCTAGCAGGAGGGAAAGAGAAAGCAGACTTGCCAAGATCTCTCTTGGACTGCAGCCAGTCGCCCAACAGTCTTAAGGCTCTTTTCGAAGATCTTGAAAAAACCATCTTGGTATAAATAGGCACCTGAGCTGCCGACCCAAGGGTAAACTCCGAAGGGGGGGAGCGTGGAGCAACAGGAACGAAGTGATTAGGAAAAACTTCCGTAAACACTTAATGATTTTCCTAAGATCCAAAGAATGCTGTGTGGTCTTAAGCTCTTCTCCCTCCGAGAAGTCTTCCAAAAAGTCAGCCGAGGAAAGGTGTTCATCAACCTCTTCCTCAGACAAGAGTCAAACTGAAGTAGCGATGTCTTTGCGGGCCTGACTTTTGACTGCGCGATCTTGACGCTTGGCATCACGTTCGATAGCCAGACATTCGGCATCAACTTGACCCTTGGCGTCACGATCAACTTGACGTTCGATGTCACGTCTAACTTGACGTGTGGCGTCACGTTTAACTTGACGTTCGGCGTCACGCTTAACTTGACGTTCGGCGTCATGCTTAATTAGACGTTCGGCGTCACACTTAACTTGACATTCGGCGTCACGCTTAATTTAACGTTCGGCGTCACGCTTAACTTGACGTTCAGCATCACGCTTAACTTGACGTTCAGCATCACGCTTAACTTGACGTTCAGCGTCACGTCTAGCAGCATGGCGAATGCCTTCACACGCTTCTACATTCGCTAGAAGCTCACCTTGAAGCCTGGAAGCTTGACGTTTGTGGTTAAGCTTATCGGATTTACGACGTCCAAGCTGCGAAGCTTCTTGACATTAGGGAACTTGTTGAGTTACTCCTTTATCAGTAGAATGAAACGACTGCATAAACGAGGACAGCTTAAGCTGCATGTCCTGTAACAACGACAACTTAGGATCAATTTGCGGTAAAGTTGGAGCGGGAGCGTCAGCAACAAAATCGCCTTCTTCATCGCTCGTGTCACGCGACGATCGCCCAGAAGACGCCACCCAGTCAGACAGTAGCGGCGGAGCATGAACAGACGGAATAACAACAGCAACATGCTGGACTGGACGCTTAACAGAGCCAGACGTCCTAACAGGACGTTTGGCAGGAGATCCTTCTTCAGACGATGGAAAAGGCTCTGGACTGTCCCAATGACTACAGCCAGGCGCTTGAGGCGATAAAACGCAACGCTGATCCACTGCAACCATTTTCCTCGAGAGGTCTAGAAACTTGACGCCAGTCACGATCCGAATGCTTGCTGACTACTGTACTGCATCATCCGACGATGAGGTAAACTTAACCTCACCTTTCCCATGCTGAGGGCGAACGTCCTGTGAAATGTCATTAGGAACGCTCGAAGGGATGCCTGCTCGAGTGGCTACGCCTCCCGTTCCCTTTCGCCGATTGACATTCCTTCTCCCATGGGTCGGGGAGCTTGAAAGAGGTCTAAGGCTGGGTGAACGACAGGTTCGAGCAGACGCAACCTCCACAGCACTGAACACATTAACCGCACTTTTAGCACTAACACTGGCCCTTTTAAGTTGTTTAACCTCGGACATAAGTTGATTCTTATCCGTAGCAAGCGACTCAACCCTAACACCAAGGGCTTGAATCGCGATCGTCATGTCCTTAAGCGTAGGCTCAGCAGTAACAGTAGGGGGATCATGAACTACCACTACAGGGGAAGGAATAGGTTCAGTGACATGGGAAGAGGATAATTCTCTAGATCGAGAAGAACGATTCATGTCCTTAAGCATAGGCTCAGCAGTAACAGTAGGGGGATCATGAACTACCACTACAGGGGAAGGAATAGGTTCAGTGACATGGGAAGAGGATAATTCTCTAGATCGAGAAGAACTACGTCTAACTCTATCTCTCTCTAACTTACGAGAGTAGCGGTCGAAATCCAGCCACTCACTCACAGACAATAAAAGGCATTCATCACATCGATCCATTAATTGACAAACTTTACCTCTACATTTAGTACAAATGGAGTGGGGATCAATGGAGGCTTTAGGAAGGCGGGATTTACAGCCTTCCATACACTTTCTATAAACTGGGGAAGGGTCAGCCATTTTGGAAAAATTAAGAGAGAGATAAAAAACAAGCAAAGGTCAAAGTTAATCCAAATCAAAAAAGGTTCAAGAGAATCCGTAAGCAAAATCCAATCAAGCGAAAGCCAATAACCAATATCTGTACATCACCAAAGATACAGCAAAAATCAAGGTTACAACGAGCGAATAATCTAATGATGTCGCCAGCAATGGCGGCAGGGAAGACCTGAGGATTCATGGAATGGTTACAGTTACCTGGCGAGTGGTGGCACTAGTAGTACACCTAGCTACCCAATCTGCGATTGCCGCGAGTTTTGAATTTCTGCCGTGATGTCAGGGACTTAAGCTATCTACATATATATCCACTGGCTAAGTCAGATGTTTAAAAATGGGTGATTTGCAGCAATAATAATGGTCAGAAATGCAAAATAAACACTAGATAACCAGTTAGAAAATATATAGTTCACTAAGTGGCTGAAAAATAAAATATCATAATTATCTAGGATTCACTTCACGTCCTTCTAATGGTTTTTGGTCCGCCATGCGCTCACAATGCTCGCGGGAAAAGAAAAACTGCAAGCTTTGTATGCATTGGCAAGCGGTAATGTTGAGATGCGCTCGCAATCCTAGTGGCTCATTACATTGGGATTTTTCTTTACTTTCACATGAGTAACAATAGCTATACACTGAATGGAGAGCGTTTCCATCCCAATCAATTGCCAACATGGATAAAATTACACTAAATTCTGAAATAGATTTTATTTCCTTTAAGTTCCCTCTTAGAGACGTCTTTATGTGATGGTGGTTTAACTCAAACTGAAGGGAAGCATGGAAATAAATGGGTGTTGTAAAACAACATCCGGGAACTTGTGCATCAATATTTGGAAGCACCCAATTGGTTAAAAAAAGCTAGGTAATGATTACGTCATATAAAAACAGAAAAGCTGGCCAAAGCGAATGGAAGCAACGCCTGCACAGTTACCGCAGTAACTCGACATCAGTCTCCTAGACATAAACATCGGACGTAGAATGAGAGACTGACTTCACATTTTAATCGACCAATACACAAGTTATTATGCCCCAGCCCCCCATTAAACATATAGAGAAAAATACCAAACTAGCCAGCACTCGTCCCATTCTTATAGCGAATTTGTTTCGCTAGTAATTAAAGTGTCATATATTTACTGAAAACTCACTGGCCTGTTCCTGCTGGCTAGTCAGAGCTAACACAACACCCAACAGTAGCTACCACTATTTCATTATAAACTTTAGGGGTGTATGTATGATAGCGGCCACCTGTATTCTTGATTACGGTTAACTTAGAATACGGCACTGTAAGGGTTAGGTAAGTAGGTAAAGACACGGCTTGTATTTAAGGTTAAGGGGGAAAGTTTATGTTAGAGGATGTCCATTTTCAATCCACACTGGAGGAACTGGCCGCTGATATACAAAGGCTCCAAACTTTATCAGCTACAGTATATTTACCTACTCTGAAAGCAGACTCCTAATAAAGGACGTTGGCTTGTATTATTATACGACCAAATCATGTACTTACACAAATCAATCCAGTTAACTTTAACGAGCGCCCAGCGGGTCGTTGTTATCCCCTTGATACGAATTCGGGTAGGCTTGACCTTTACCGTCGGACCTGTTGTAGCCTATTACTTTAATGCCTTTTATGCTAAGCTCGGGACTAAGACTAAAGAGACTAGTAACTAAAATGGAAAAACACTTAAAATTACCTGCACTAGCTTATTTTGCTATCCTACATCGCAATATCGTCAAAGAAGCAAAGGACATCACTTAACTTCACTACGGTAAACTGACATTTTGTTATTGTTTTGGTCGTCTTCCAGTTCCAGATTCCTCCTCTTCTTGAACTTTATATGCATTACTCAGAGACCATAAGATCACCCTAAAACTCGAATTCAAGATGGAGCAGAATGTAAACTTTAACAAAGATGGGATAAAATGAAATACTTCGTGGTAGATGAAAATAATTTACATGAATACACTACGAGTAGAGGAAATTGCCAGAGATAGATAAACGTTTGTTGGGAGCTATGTGTGTTGACTGTCTTACAGCCACTTATAATAGAGTGAGTAAAGTGAATATGATACCTTGTGTCCACTGATGGGAAAGACTATAACTGTTAAAGACCAATCTCCTTGGTTTGATGGAGAGTCTTTAGTGAAAAAGAGGGAAAAAGACGTAAAGAAATAAAGTGGAATTGATTAAAAACTTAAAGTATATGTGTGAAATACAAAACTGCTAAGAAGGAAAAAACTAAATGCTATAAGAGAAAGATCTGCGAAGCAGCAACAGACATATAAGTTATATCGTCTCCTAAATGGGAAATGTAAACGAAATAAAGCTATCCGATGGTACAGTAACCAGGAACTAGAAAATAATTTTGTAGTATTCTTTAAAAACAAAATTGAAATCATAACCAGGTCATTTGTAAATATTCAACATCGGATTAATGATATACCAGATACTCCGATAAAATTAATGAGATTTAACAACATAACACAAGATGATATCACCAGTATATATCGAGAGGGCAATGAAAACAAAGTGCGCCATTGATCCTATGCCAATATCTGAAGTAATTGGAGAAAGAAACTTTTCTAGTCTAGCCAAAATAATTATGAGAATGGCAAATGCAAGAATAGAAGAATGCAAGTTTCCTAAATCCGAGAAAATGGCTATACTCACGCCGGTTCTGAAAAGTGCTCTGGATTACCAGGAATTAAGCTCATATAAAGACCTATTTTGAATCTATCCTTTGTTTCAAAAGTGCAAGAGCACGTAATTCTTAAACAACTAGTCAGTCACTTAGAAGTAATAGAAGCTTTACCAGACAACCAATCCGCTTACAGAAAACTATGCTCAATGGAGACAGCCATCTGTTCTGTTGTAAATGATATGCTAGACATGATGGATGAAAATAAATGTGGTATTTTGATATTACTCGATCTAAGTGCTGCTTTTGACACAGTTGTGCATGAACTGCTATTAAGTGATCTAGGGTCCATTGGAGTTGAAAATTAAGCTTTCGAATACCTGAAAGACTACTTGGTTGGTAGAAATTACTCTGTGCAAATTCTAAACTCTCACTCATCGGTGCTAGGACAATTCGGTCCTGGACAATTCGGTCCCGGACAATTCGGTCCTGGACAGTTCGGTCCCGGACAATTCGGTACTAGGACAATTCGGTACCAGAACAATTCGGTACCAGGCTTGTCATTTTTTAAAATCAGGAAAATATGATATTTTTATATTACATATTATAAACTGTTTATATTTAATATCACCTCAATACCTAACTACTTAGTTTGGTTATTCACTAGTTGTTCACAAATAACATAAACAATCCACCTAACTATTTTATTACTAAACTGTTACTTGGGTTATTTCCTTAGTTTAAAAAAAATAAAGAAAGAAAACGACTTTATTAGTTTCTTTATTCCAGACTTTTTAGTCTAGTTTCACCCCATCATTCACACAATGGAGTCTTGCAGCTGCATAGTGTCGGAAAAAGGATAAAGGAAATTAGTTGAAAAGGAAAATGAATGCGCACTTATTGATATAACGAAACTAGCTCATATTAGTCGAAATATGAGACGATGGAGAAATATAATCAAGCAGAAAGAATGCAGTTCCTTGAAGCAATCGCTCATGATATTAAAGTTTAAATTTTTTATATACTTTTAACGACAAGAAATGTATAGTTTTTACTATTTTATTTTTATATACATACTTTTAACATAAGAAATGTGTGGTTTTTACTGTTTCATTTTTTATATAATGAAGACAAAAAATGTATTTCTTTTTCTATTTATCGCACAAACAAGGATAAATCAATTGGACTTTTTTTATATCTATACTAACAAAAGCAAAAATTTTCTTTTTAAAAGTAATGCTTAGAACTGATAGGAATTTTAGAAACGATAAAAATTTGAAAAATACTGTTTTTCCAAATTATAAGAATTAATTGGTACCGAATTGTCCTGGTACCGAATTGTCCTAGTACCGAATTGTCCGGGACCGAATTGTCCAGGGCCGAATTGTCCGGGACCGAATTGTCCGGACACCCACTCATCATTGGAACAGAGGGGTACCTCAGGGAGTGTACTTGGTCCAATCTGATTCTGCATCTATACTAATGGTCAATCGAGAATATTACAAAGGCATGGTGTGAAGTTCAAACTTTTTGCGTATGCCACACAATTTTACTTCTCCATAAATGATAATGACGAAACTACTGAAACTCTAAACCGAATCCTTGATAGTGTTAGAGAATGGTCGTCAATTTAACAACTAAAATTAAATGAGAACAAAACCGAGTTTATAGTGGTGGGAAAGAGAAACACCGTGAGAAGCTTAGGTAATATTCAAATAAACATAAATAATGACACAAATCTGATATCAAGTAAAGTTTGTGTCCTAGGCGTATTTCTAGACTGTAACTCCATCTACTACAACCTACCAAAAGTACAAATCAAGAAATTACAAAACATAATAAACAGAGGAGCAAGACTGATAATAAGTGTCCCACCCAGGGAAAGGATCACTCCTATACTAACTGATCTACGTTGGCTGCCGATTAAGGCGAGAATTAAATTTGAAATATGGACTATAACCCACCAAGTTATCAGAACTGGTCGTCCAAAATACAGTATCTAAGAAAATTGCTACATAATGTGTAACTAACAAATCGTCCTGACACGAGAATAGTTACAGATGGCTTCAAACTATTAGAACCTAGATACATGTCTCCTGTAAGATCGAGAGCCTTTAAATATGCGGCCCCGAAACTATACCAATAGGCTCCAACGAGACATCCGAATAATTGAAAATAGTAAGGTTTTCAAGAGGAAACTTGAGACTTTCTTGATAATGCGAGTGTTTTGATAATGATAATTAAACAGTAAGCGAACAATACGCATTGTGAAATGTTAATTGCTCCCGAATGAATATCATAAAACGACCGTGGAGGTCCTGCAGAGAGTAGGGTTCTCCTGCTGTACAGGATCAGACAAGCAGCCCTTAAAGTAAAGTAAACGGACATAATAGAAAGAATGGATCTGGTAATAAAAGAAGCCGCAGAAGAGAAATTGCCAAAGTATACAAAAGGAGAGTACTTAATGAGGAAAATATACATGAGGAACCCTGACTGAATGATGAAATAAGAAAAGGAATAAAGGAAAGGAAGGAACTAAGCTTAAAGAAAAGAAATTAAACCGATATAGATCTAAAAAAAAAAAACACCAGAGGATAGATATGATCAAAAGAAAAGAGAAGTTCAAGAATTGATAAAGAAGGAAATTACTATATTTGAAAAAAAGGTAACATAAGAAATTAAATTAGCCAGGAGTAAAAAAACTAGGTGGTATATTACCGTGCTAGGCGATATAAGCAATCCATGTTTGCTAACGGTTATACTCATATAAGCGGATGAGCAAATTTCACAACTTGGTGCAGTAATGAGAACTTTAGGTGTGGAGGAAATGTCCCCATAAATCTCGCTGAAGTCATTGGCAGCAGGGCGACGGATGGGATTTAAGGCGATAGACAAACGGCCTCTTCAGCTTTTACTCCTGATGCCTGGCAGTTGATCTTACTAGAATTTGTATAGACCGGCAGGGGTCACTTGCCTCAGTTAGATAGGCACTGCGCATCACAAGGAACTGGTTATCCTTTAATGTATATAGCCAATGAATCCTCTATGGATTTAGTCAGTCATGGAAAGAGAAGATGATAGAATGGCCCCCAGTCCCGGGTGTAGTGGGGTGCTAAGAATCTCCCGGTTTATAAATACTAAAGAAAAATGGAAAATAGGTAATTTGAATGTTAGACCCATGAATCAGATTGGGAAGTTACAGCAAGTGGAGAGTGAACTTATGAAATATAGTTTGGATATCTTGGCCCTAAGTGCAACACGTTGTAAGGGTATTGGTAAGGAAACTTTAGACCAAGGCAATATACTGTATATATCTACTCAGGAAGATCAGATGGAGTTGGAAGAGGAGTAGGAATGATGATGACACCAAGAGCAAAAAAGGCATTAACCGAATGGAGAGCTGTAAATAGTAGATTGTTACTAGCAAAGTTCAAATCAGTGCAGTGCAACATGAGTATTATAGTTTGCTATGCCCCAACAAATGATTCCCCTGAAGAAAGGAAAGATGAATACTATGTAGAACTGCTGAGTGTAATAGATGAGATCCTAGAGAGAGATATGAAAATTGTGATTGGCGGCTTCAATGCTAAAGTTGCAAGGAATAATCAAGGGATAGAGAATGTGATGGGTGTCGAGGGCCTTGGTGAAGTTGCAAACGAAAATGGAGCACATTTCATAAGTTTCTGTTCAGCAAACAATCTTGTCATTGGAGGTACTGTGAGGGTACAGAGAGACAGTTTCCGACACTGATGATTTATTGACGAGAGAGCCAGACTACATTGAGATGTGCAGACGTACAAGTAGCACAGAAAATGCCTGAGGCGGATTAGCCAGGCTTAGGTTTAAATTTGTGTTTCTTTTGGTACAAAAATCATTGAATAATAATCTAAATATAAAATGTACATATTTGATTATCATATCAGAAGAAAGAGCGGAGAATTCCGCGTTTACTGATACAGAACAAAATATCTCGATTTTAAATACAAATGCGTGAAATACATACAAAGGGTTTATAGACATAGAAACACAAATGTTGGAAGGTGTCCATACAAGTACTCCCCCCACCCCAGAGTTATATAAAAAAAAGAATATTTTTCATTGCGTGTGAGGAAATATGTTAAGTATCTTCGTTTCTGAATCATCTTGGTGGGTACAGGGTTCTTCCGGACTGGGACTGTCGTGGTGGGGAATTTTGTTTATTTCTTGATTGTGTTTTCTTTGACAGGATTCCTCCCAGTGGTCTTGGGTTGGGGTTCTCGACTGGCTGAGGTGTGGCGGTATTATGCGTCACTTTCTTGTGTTGAGGAGGTATCCTTGGTCGACAGCCTGTTTTGTCCGTGAATTGTTCATCATTAATGATGAATGCTGGCTTAAACCTCTTAATCGAGATCTAGTCTTCTCTTCCGTGGATGAGTAGAAGGTATGCCTTGGGGTTTCTGTCGATGACTCGGTAGGGTCCTTTGTATGGGCATCTTAGTGGGGGTCGGTGGGCATCGTCACGGATGAAAACAAAGTCGCACGTCCGTAGATCTTGCGGCATGAACATTTTTGTTGTGTTGATGAAAGTTTGGTGACACAGGGTGAATTTGCTTATGACGTTTCTGATTCTTTCCGGGGTCTGGTCGCTTTCGTTGGATGGCGCCGGGAAAAATTCACCTGGCACGACTATGGTTTCTCCGTAAACTTTTTCTGCTGATGATGGTTCTCCGTTGGATCTGGGGGCTGTGTGTAGTCCTAGGAGGACCCAGGGTAACTGGGCCTTCCTGTTGTCGTCAGAGCAACGGGCCATCAGGGAAGCTATGAGGGACCGATGGGCCTGTTCGACCATTCCGTTGGCAGCGGGGTTGTAGGAGGTCATGCTGTGGGCAGTGATTCCAAGTGATTTTGTGAGGGCACCCCAGACATCTGACAGGAAGGCCGGCTCCCTGTCGGTTGTAATGTCGTCTGGAATGCCGAACCTGCTGATCCAACTTGAAAGGAGGGCGTTGACACAAGAGGGTGTTGATGAATCTTGCATGGGGTTTGTTTCGATCCACCGGGTGGACCTGTCGATGACTGTCAACAGGAAGCGGTCCCCTTCGGAAAAGGGAAGGGGGCCAACGACGTCGATGTGCACGTGGCCGAAACGTCTCATGGGTTGCTTGAAGTCCCCGATTTCTGATGTTGTGTGTTGGGAAATTTTGTTTGTTTGGCAGTTGATGCAGCTGCGGGCCCACCGGGTGATGTCCTTCCTCATCCCGTGCCAGATGAATTTGCTGGATATGATTCTTGCCGTCGTTCTGCCCGAGGGATGGAAGAGGAAGTGTACTATGTCGAAGATGGCTTTACTTCAAGAAGAGGGTACCAGGGGCCTGGGACAGCCAGTACTGACATCGCAGAGGAGGGCCGTGTTAGATGACCCTAACGGGACGTCTTCCCATCATAAAGCTAGTGATGGCTCTCCGGTAGGCTGGAGTTTCTGGGTCGAGTTGTTGCTCATGTGCCAGGTCCTCGTAGTCAATGCCGAAGTTGACGGCATTTATTTCTATCCTGGAGAGGTTGTCGGCCACCGGACCTTTCTTCCCTGGTACGCATTGGAGTGTGCATCCAAATTCTGCGATGGCGGCGAGGTATCTCTGTTGACGGGCTGACCAGGCGTCACTTGTCTTTGTGAAGGCGTGGACAAGTGGTTGGTGGTCAGTTCAAATGGTGAAAGGGGTACCTTCTAAAAGGTACTTGAAGTGTTTTACCGCTGTGTAGACTACAAGGAGCTCTCGGTCGAAAGTACTGTACTTTTGCTCGGCGACGTTGAGTTTTTTGCTGAAGAAGGCGATAGGCTGCAGGGCACCGTTGACCACTTGTTCTAAGGCGGCTCCACAGGCTGTGTTGCTGGCGTTGGTGGTTAGCTGCAGGGGTGCTCCTGGGGTGACGAAAGCCAATGTTGTAGCTTTGGCGAGGGCTGCCTTCGTCTTTTTGAATGCTGACTGTTGCTCTGCGTTCCAGGACAACGATTTCGGTTCACCCTTCAGGACATCGGACAGTGGCGCTGAGATACCTGCAATGTTAGGGATAAAACGCCTGTAATAATTAACCATTCCGAGGAATTCTTGTAGTTCTTTGATGGTTTTTGGTGGTGGGAATTCTTCTATTGCCTTGGTTTTTTATGTTAGGGACGTACGCCTTCGTTGGAGATTTTGTGGCCCAGGAATGGGCACCAAAAGTGCACTTGTCAAATCGTACGATTAGCCCGTTGTCCTGGAGTCCACAAAGAACAGTTCGAATGTGCTGAAGATGTTCGTCTTGCGATTTTGAAAATATCAGGATGTCGTCTACGTAGCAGCAGCAAAATGGCAAGTCCCCCAGGATGCTGTCCATCAGACGCTGGAACGTCGCCCCGGCGTTCCTGAGTCCGAAAGTGGAGTATGCAAAGATATAGGTGCCAAAGGGGGTGATGATGGCCGTCTTTGGAATGTCGTCTGGGTTGACAGGGACCTGAAAATAGGATTTTAAAAGATCCATTTTAGAGAAGATTTTTGCCCCATTCAGGGCCCCGGTGAGGTCCAGGATGTTGGGCAAAGGATAATGGTCAGGTGTGGTGACGAGGTTAAGGCGTCTGTAATCTCCGCACGGACGCCATGTCCCGTCTGATTTCCTGACCATATGGAGAGGGGAGGCCCATGGGCTGGAGGTCTTCCTGCATACGCCCATTCTTTCCATCTCCTGGAAGGCCTGTTTTGCGTCGTGGAGTTTGTTAGGTGGTAGGCGGCGGAACTTTGCATGCGTTGGCGGGCCCCTCATTGTTATATGGTGGTAGATGCCATGCCTAGCGGGTTTTCCTGTTGTCGGTCGTAACTCGGGCTTGAATACGTCCGGGAATTCATGGCGGAGGATGTTGTATCTGTGAGTAGAAACAGAGTGAGTAGCGGGCATTGAAGGGCTCAGGGTTAAGGCTGTGGATTGGAATGAATCAATGTCTATTAATCTTTTCTGGGCAATGTCGACCAGGATTCCATGATGGCCTAGGAAATCTGCTCCCAGGATAGGGTTTGTAACATCAGCGATGATAAAATTCCAAGTGAAAGGCCTTTGTAATAAGCAGAGTTTTGTCTGTTTTGTCCCGTAACTCTTTATACTTGTGCTATTAGCTGCTGTAAGGCTTGTTGAAGAGTCAATCGGTTGATTCTTTTCGGCTTTTGTAGGTGGCAATATGGAGTGGGTGGCCCCCGTGTCTACTAGGAATCTTTTGTTTGATAGGCCTTCTTTGATGTAGAAGGCCGTGTGCATGGGGGCGAAGGTTGCGGCCACTTTGCATGGCTGCCTGGGCCGTTTTTTGGAAATGAGCAGAGTGGCACGCAGCGTCTTGCATCTTTACCAAATCTTTTATGGTAGAAACACTATGTTAGTTCGTGGTTGTGGTAGTTTTGCCTTGTGATGACGGCACAGGTTTGGTCTGAGGTGGAATCTTCCGCTGATACTTCACTGATGGTGTTGGTTGCGGCGAGCTTTGAAGCTCTAGCCGCGTCAAAGAGATGCTGCGCTCTCCTGATGAAGTCGTCTGTTTCCAGCTAGTGGGGTTGCGGGAGTTGGATCCTGACTTCTGGTGGAAGGGGACGTAGGAAGATTTCTCTGTCTAGGTCGATCTTCCTTCTGTTTCCGTCTGCGTCTCGGCCGGGGAGGAAAATTAAATTCTGCAATTCTTCCCATGCTTCTGTCGGAGATTGGTCTCCGAGGGGTTGCTGCATTAGGTCGAAAATTCTGTGGGCACGTTCAGGTACGGGCGGAGAGTAGAGCTCTATAAGCTTTGCCTGAACTTCTGTGTATGATGGACGACCTGCCTGGACTCAATCCATTCTGCCAACCTGTCAACAACGTCTTCTGGTAGTGCTGACAGTATGAGGTTGGCAAGGTCGATCTCCCGGGTGAGTCCCGCGATGCGAAATTGAATGTCTGCACGGGTCAGCATGCCGAGACGTTTTTATGTGAGAATGGCGGGAGCTTGATGTTCGCCAGGTTGGCATGTTGTTCAGCAGGCAAGGTCATGGGTGGGTTGGATGCGGTGGTCTTGTTGGCCGCGAAACCAGTAAACTCGTTGTTAGGCATCGGAAATTTTTTTTGCCAAAAAATGGCGTTATTGGCGGTCTCATTGTACCTCACGCTCCAAAACACTCAAACGAGTGCCATTTTAAGTCTGCTAATGGAAAGGAGTGTCCAAGGGCATTTCTGCCCCGGGGTCACCAGCTGTGAGGGTACAGAGAGACAGTTTCCGACACTGATGATTTATTGACGAGAGAGCCGGACTACATTGAGATGTGCAGATGTACAAGTAGCACAGAAAATGCCTGAGGTGGATTAGCTAGGCTTAGGTTCAAATTTGTGTTTCTTTTGTTACAAAAATCATTGAATAATAATCTAAATATAAAATGTACATATTTGATTATCATATCAGAAGAAAGAGCGGAGAATTCTGCATTTACTGATACAGAACAAAATATCTCGAATTTAAATACAAATGCGTGAAATACATACAAAGGGTTTATAGACATAGAAACATACTTGTCGGAAGGTGTCCGTACAGTGCTTTTTTTCAACACAAGAACATCCACAAGTATACATGGATTTCACCGTGTGGTAATTACAAAAATCAAATTGATCATATTGCCATTAATAAAGAGAGGAGGAGGACTCTTAGAAATGTAAGAAGCTATAGAGTTGCGGATATTGGTAGTGATCACCAGCTCCTCATTGCCACACTGAAATTGAAATTGAAAGCACCCAACAGAAAGGTAGATAGAATATTCAGGTTGATACACTAAACTTTGAGAAGAAGAGCACAGAGAAACATTTGCAATAGAATGTTGGAATCGATTTTCAGTCTTAGAAACAAAGAGCAGACAATTAATGAAGAATGGTGTGATATTAAGAACATATATCAGTCAGTTGGTAGTGAAGTCTTGGGACACGTAGTTACAAGAAGGCCATGTATATCAAATGATATGTAGGATACTATAAAAAGGAGACAAAAACAAAAATTGATTATTGAAAGTTTTCGAGGAAGTAATGAAAATGACAAGGCAGAGCATGTTAAGTATTTCAGTATTGATAGTGAGGTCAAAAGAAAGCTAGGAATGGCTGGAGAGATTATTTAGACAGTTAAGCAGATGAGGCTGACAAAGCTATGGATTCAGGAAGTGGCTATGATGTAAGAATTGCTTATAGAATTATTAATGAAATCTCTATGGGGGCAAAGAAGAAGAAGCATATACCCATCAAAAAGAGAGATGGCTCTGTTATAGCAACAGAAGATGAAGAAAGGCAACGTTTGATGGAACTCTTTAGTGAGGTTATGAATAGGAGATATGAAGGGAATAATTTGATTGATATACCTAAAGCTGATGAAGACCTTGATGTGCCCATGAATGAATTCAGTGTGTTTGAAGTTAAAGCTATCCTCAAAATACTAAAGAGATGGAAAGCCCCTGGATACAATAGAATAACTGCCGAGATGATACTGGCCGAAAATGAAGTGACTCCCCGACTACTTACAAGATTATTTTGTAGAATGTGGCATGGAGAGGCAAAACCTGATGAATAGGAGTTAGGAGTTTTGTTGAAAATGGCACAAAAGGAGACCTGACTGATTGCAATGATTACAGAAGCATAACACTTATGTCACTTGTTATGAAAATATATATCATGCTTATTCTAAAGAGACTGGAAAGAAAGATTGATGAAAAGCTAAGAGATGAACAAGTAAAATTTAGAAAAGTTAGAAGTTGCATTGACCAAATTTTCGTTTTGAGACATGTTGTACAGCAATGCGTAGAATATAGCAATCCACTTTTGATGGCATTTGTGGACTATGAAAAAGCCTTTGATAGTGTGCACCAAGCAATTTTATGGAGAGTCCTACTTTATCATGAAATCCCTCTTAAATATGTAAATTTGATTAAGTCTGTTCATGAGCATGCTAAGTGTAAAGTTAATTTTAATGGAGTCTTATCAAGTGAATTTCCAGTGAACAGTGGAGTACTCTAAAGGAATGTGTTGTCACCTATGTTGTTTATCCTCCTCATGGATTTTGTAATGCGTAGAACAGTCGGAGATGGTGGAGAAGGGTTGGACTGGATTGGTGATAGGAATTTAGCTGACCTAGAATATGCTGATGATGCTGTCCTTGTTAGTAGAACACCACAGGATTTGCAATGCTTGCTTATCAGAATACATGAAATATCACACGAGGTTAGGCTGAAGATTAATAGAAGAAAGACAGATGATGAGAACGGAGTATGCAATGGAAGATGAAATATCATTGCAAGGGGAAAGGATTAATGAGGTAGAATCATTTAAGTATTTAGGGCTTATGATATACAATACAGGGTCTTTAGAATAAGAGTTTAGTGAAAGATTGAAAAAGCAAATCAGACAATTTGTAAAATTTGGAAATCAAATCGGCTGAAATTACACATAAATTCAGACTATATACAAGTTTAGTGAGATCGGTGTTATTCTTTGGACATGAGTCATGGTATGACAATGAAACAATCTCCAATAGATTTGATAAATTTGAGAAAAAAGCCCTCAGAAGGATATTGAGAGTTGAATGGTAGGACAGGATTAGAAATGAAACTATAAGAGAGATTAATCGAGTGTCATATGTTGAGATCATGATGAGGGGTAGATGGAGATGGTTTCAGCATGCTTTTCGCACTCCCCAAGAGAGATTAGCTCACCAAACTTTTAACTGAGCTCCACAAGGTACTAGAAGAGTTGGGAGAATCAGACCTACATGGCTGAGGACTATGAAGTGTGAAGTAGGAGATGATGAATGCAGAAATACTGAATTAAAAGCTCAAGATACAGACGGCTGACGAAATCTAACCGAGGACCCTTTGCGTCAATAGGCGTAGGAGGAGATGACGATGACGTTGAAAAAACCTTCGAGAAAACATAGACAGAATCAGAAACAGGCAGAAAACCCATGGTAACATATCAAAACTTTATGGAAAGCAAAGGAATTAAGCTAAATAATGAAGAGACAAAAGAAAAATTAGTCAAATACTAGAAAACCATATATTGTAAGCATTAAAATAAAATAGACTTAGTTTGAAATGAAAAACGGATAGAATATGAAAACGGAATAGTACACCAGGAAAAGAGCATAAGAATAGATGGGTATAATGTCCCAGAAATACTTAGAGAACATTATGATCTTGTAATGGAAACAAAAAGGAAAATAAAACAAATGAAAAACCTTACACTCACAACAGAAAAAAAAAATATGAAGAATTTACTGAAAAAAAAAAGAAACAGGAGGACCGGATGGCATTAAATCCGTGCTCTATAAGGCCCTAGGAAAAATAAAAAGAAAAAAAGCCTTGTAGCCTATTTAAACCCTTCAGAATTGTTACCAAAAAAAGTTAGATAGAAAATACGTGGAAGAGGTAAAGAATGAAAATAATTGAAAAGAAAAGAAGATCAATGGCAAAAGACCTAAAACCTATGGTTCTATGAGATATTTCATATAAAATATTTATGATGGTGAGAGAGAAAATAGAATATCAGATAAGAATGAATGAGGAAGATAATGAGTGCCAAACAGAATTCACAATACTAGAGTACTGTGTAGAAGAAGCGGAAGGAAACAGTTTTAGAAATATTCTTTGCACATGAGGCCTTGGTGATTGCAGAGGATGTAGGTAGACTAACGCAAAGCACAACATCCAAAGTTTGGTAGAAACTTTTAGAAATGTGGGTCAGAAATAAATGAAGGAAACAGTAATATTATGATATAGGCTACAACATGAAAGAAAATCCATATCACATAGAGGGAATCTAAGTAGTAGAAAATTTAATATACTTAGGAATTAAACTAGAAAGTAACAGGAACATATTTGAAACTCAGAAAAGGGTAACATAATTATACAAAATGCACAAAAACTAACCAGCTTAACGTTTTCAGTCAAATAGGAAAGTTACAATAAATTCTTTTATGGTTTATCTATTTCCCTATTTACTTTCCTCACTGGGCTATTTTTCCCTGTTGGATTCCTTGGGCTTATAGCATCCTGTTTTTTCAACTAGGGATGTAGCTTAGCCAATAATAATAATAATAATAATAATAATAATAATAATACTTGATACCTCACCCAAACTAGCAAATAGAATCAATTCATCATTTAGACAAACTGCAAAGTTCATCCTACTCCTTATGACATCCCAAGGACGTGTTATTCTGAATGAAAACTAATGATTTGGTAATCAGAATTTATTCCTCTGGTGAAGTATGTTATAAAAAACACCTTATAAGGGACTGTCTCTAAATATTTTAAAGAAAATATATCTCCCCTTAGAAAAAATAAATCTTCAGCTCTGTCCCCAGTAACTAGAGCATTTGAATGTGATCTAATCAAAATTACGGTTAGTTTTTCAAACAGCAACGGAGAATTATTCGGAACGCCCTCACGGTGGTACATTCCAGTCCTCTGATTGGTTACAACTTCCTCAGCTGTGACTGGTTATTGCCTTTGTTTACTATAGCTTCACAGACACACATATCTAACATCTAATCAAAACAGTAAATTATTCCTTCGGATAATTTACATTATACTTGAAATGTAACAAAATACGAATTGCACTATACTGTATGAGGTCAATGAAACATTAGTATTTATTTCAATATCGAATATTAGCCAGCAAACATATTTAATCAGCCATTTAGACAAGCTTCAAAGTTTATCTTACTCCTTGTGACGTCACGAAGACGTATTTTTGTTAATAAGAATAATTATTTGTTAATTAAAATGTATCCCTCTGATAAATTATGTTATCAAAACATCTCATAAGGGACTGGCTGTATATATTATAAAGAAAATATATCTCTAATTTTCCTAGAAAACAAAAATCTTCAGGTCCGCCCCCTATAACTAGAGCATTTAAAAGCAATATTATGGAAATTCAGGCAGCTTTCTTGAACAACAACACATAAATCTCCGGAACTCTCTTTTGGTGGGCTATTCCAGTCCTCTGACTAGCTGTATCTTCTCAGCTGTGATTGGTTTTTGCTTTTCGTTACAAATTCACACATACACATCTAACATCGTAGTCAGAACTTAGTCAACTATTCCTACAACAATTATGTATTTATTTAGCTTACGCATTTGAACAAGATCCATTATCTATTGAATTACTAAATTGATTATATCATGAGTGTTTTTCATAAAAAATTTAATGTTTATGTGTTAATTTATCTACAATATATATATATATATATATATATATATATATATATATATATATATATATATATATATATATATATATAGGTACTTTATCTCTAATCAGTTGAATTCATTCATAAAACACAAATTGCATAACGTCACTTACAACCACCAATTACAGCAGAGGACGAATCAGCCAATGAGACGCCAGATATTTCCCGCTAGGAAACGCATAAAGTGAGGGGGTTCCTTGACCCTATAAGCTGTTGTTACCAAACAGATCAAATTCACGCTAGATATTTCGTTCAAGTGCTCTAGTTAAGGGGATGTTTCATCATATATTTATTTTATTCTATATATACAAAAAATTATATTGATCTATCTTATTATCATATGATTGTTTTGAGTTTGTTTCCATAAGATTTGTAGTTTTTAAAATCATATCTGAAATATGTGTAGGTATTTAACCACAACCCAGTTGAATTTATTAAAACATATGATTGCATGGCATCATATACAACCACCAATCACAATAGAGGACAAATCAGCCAATGAGATAACAGATATTTCTGCGAAATGCATAAGAGGAGAGAGTTTCTCATTTATGGGTGGGTGTTGGCGAACGAATCAAATTCACGCAATGATATAAAAGATCCATTCTATTACTAAGTTTGTTTTGAGTTTGTTTCCATAAAGGTTACAATTCTTGAGTCGCAATTTATCTGAAATATGTATGTATACTGTCAGCATTAAACTTTACAGCACATATTTTCTAATAAAGGTAATGATATGGTGATGATCTGTTCAATTACATTATACTTGAAATGTAACAAAATAGGAACCAAATCACATAGTTCCTTTACTATTTAACTCGATATGATAATAGTATCTATCACACGTTACTCAATACCTCACACGCAAAAAAGGCAAAGATATTAACCAGTCATTTCGTCCACCTACAACATTCATCCTACTTATTATGACTTCACAAAGATATAATATATAATATAGATTATATGGTAATCATAAATTATCCCTCAAATAGAATATGTTATAAAACACCCCAAAAGAAACGGTTACTATATATTTTGAAGAAAATATCTCTCTAAGTATCACGAAACTAGTCAGGACTTAATCGTATATTTCGTATTTTCATTTTCCCTGTGGTTCTTCTGAATCTGAGCATCACGTCTTCCTGTGATTTTTACGCATATATATATATATATATATATATATATATATATATATATATATATATATATATATATATATATATGTGTGTGTGTGTGTGTGTGTGTGTGTGTGTGTGTAATACCAAATTTTCGTGCCAGTTTCTCGGACCAGGGTTTGATTCCGCGGCCGACCAGAAGCTATTATCTCTTGAGTTGATTCCCCCTTGGTTCTCTGATCACGAGGTATAGAGAGCATCCAGATATTAAGGGAGTATAATATATGGCTTATATAAATATGAAAAACACGTCTAAATGTGCAAAATTTATCTATCTATCTATCTATCTATCTATCTATCTATCTATCTATATATATATATATATATATATGCGTGTGTGTGTGTGTGTATGTGTGTGTGTGTGTAGAAATCACGAAAGCTAACACGTGATGAGCATAAAATAATCAAGTATTAGAGCCAAGAAAGGAAAAAGGAAAACACAAACTCAGTTCTCCTTTTGTGACGATAATATATATATATATATATATATATATATATATATATATATATATATATATATATATATGTATATATATATATATATATATATATACACGCATATATATGTATACACACACACACACACACACACATATATATATATATATATATATATATATATATATGTATATATATATATATATATATATATATATATATATATAATTTGATAACTTGAAGAAATAGCAGACAATTTAAGAGCTAAGAAATCAGTGGTCTTTATAAAAAACGAAGGAAAAGTAGCATTTGAGTCTACACCTCCATAAGCATCAACATCCATGAAGAGTCCTAATTCATAGGACTTAAATGCTAAACTAGTTAGTTTAGCGTCAGAAAAACAGGAATGAGGAAGATCTATTTTCTCAATACTCTACTTACTGTCTGTTATGGTCAGCTATATCAAAATGTAATTATACGATATCCCCTTAATGTTTTATTCCCCCATAAATTAATTTATAGAAATTAGCAAAATAGTAACAGGTAAGAAAATAATATCCAGTAAACACATACACACACACACGCGCGCGCGCGAGCGCGTACACACACATTCACACACACGCGCGCGCACATACACACACACACACACACACATATATATATATATATATATATATATATATATATATATATATATATATATATATATATATATGTGTGTGTGTGTGTGTGTGTGTGTGTGCGCGCGCTTGTGAAGGTACCCTGTTCCTACTCTTCCCGTAAGCTAACTTTCGTTCTGACGACCCGATTGCGTATCAATCTTTTAGGGGTCCTGATGAAGGGCAACAAACTCTTTCCTCAGAGTATTCGTTTGACCAGTTCCTCTCCTGCCGTTGCGCTTCTTGGTCGAATATCTTGAAGGCGTTTCATGACGACGGAACCCAATTGAACCATTGATCCCTTTGCAATTAAAATATCATTTTTATAATGACTGTAAGAAGTCTCGTGTCTCAAATTGCCTCTCCTGATGATGATGATTTAGATTGATCCGCCTATATACAAGGCGGACCACGGGCCCTTGTGTTGGCAGCCCGTAAGGGGAAAAGGGCGTTGGTTGTATCTTTTAAAAGCTGTTATTTGTGTTGGATGACACGAACACTGATGACAGACAGATGATGAGTCTGACACAAAATGACGACCAAAGCTGGAGCCCGAAGTTCAAATCCGGGGCGCAGTAAACCAAAAATCTCCGATCCCAAACCCGTTCCTTCGTCGGTTCTAGATAATTATTTTTCTTATAAGCACGTGCTAACAGGAAGACGTCCAATTGGAGTGTCTCTCCTTAGAAGTTCTTCCTTTTGAAGGAAAAAAAATTACTTCAGATTGAAGAATTTTAGCTTTCTCTGGTCCTTCAATATTGGGAGGTATTCATAAAAATGAAGGATATCCTTGTAAGAATAAGGTAGAAGTACAAGGTAATTCTCTGAAGCAAAAGGTAGAAGTATAAGCAAATCTTTCTTTCCATATTCAAAATGATTACCTTTTACTTGCGAGGATATCCTCCAAGCAGAAGTAAGAGATTGACTCGTGTTTCGAGAGCGCTTAGTTACATGTTGAAACTTGTAATATTTCATTTGTGGTGTCAAGATAAGGAAGAGTTTAGTATTCATAATACGTATTTAATGCCCTGTTTTTACTTGTATTTAATTAAGTTTACGCATCAGAAAGAACACAGACGCCGCCGCGCCTTCCCCAAAGCCTCGCTGGTGACATCTATCCCCCACCCCTTGCATTAGAAGTTCTTTGACCCCTTTTTAGCTCCCACACCCCTTGCATTAGAAGTTCTTTGACATCTTTTTAGCTCCCACACCCCTTGCATTAGAAGTACTTTGACCTCTTTTTAGCTCCCACACCCCTTGCATTAGAAGTTCTTTGACCTCTTATTAGCTCCCACACCCCTTGCATTAGAAGTTCTTTGACCTCTTTTTAGCTCCCACACCCCTTGCATTAAAAGTTCTTTGACCTCTTTTTAGCTCCCACACCCCTTGCTTTAGAAGTTCTTTGACCTCTTTTTAGCTCCCACACCCCTTGCATTAGAAGTTCTTTGACCTCTTTTTAGCTCCCACACCCCTTGCATTAGAAGTTCTTTGACCTCTTTTTAGCTTCCCCACCCCTTGCATTAGAAGTTCTTTGACCACTTATTAGCTCCCACACCCCTTGCATTAGAAGTTCTTTGACCTCTTATTAGCTCCCACACCCCTTGCATTAGAAGTTCTTTGATCTCTTTTTAGCTCCCACAACCCCTTGCATTAGAAGTTCTTTGACCTCTTTTTAGCTCCCCCACCCCTTGCATTAGAAGTTCTTTGACCTCTTTTTAGGTCCCTCACCCCTTGCATTAGAAGTTCTTTGACCTCTTTTTAGCTCCCCCACCCCTTGCTTTAGAAGTTCTTTGGCCTCATTTTAGCTCCCACACCCCTTGCATTAGAAGTTCTTTGACCTCTTTTTAGCTCCCATACCCCTTGCATTAGACGTTCTTTGGCCTATTTTTAGCTCCCACACCCCTTGCATTAGAAGTTCTTTGACCTCTTTTTAGCTCCCCCTCCCCTTGAATTAGAAGTTCTTTGACCTCTTTTTAGTTCCCACACCCCTTGCATTAGAAGTTCTTTGACCTCTTTTTAGCTCCCACACCTCTTGCATTAGAAGTTCTTTGACCTCTTTTTAGTTCCCACACCCCTTGCATTAGAAGTTCTTTGACCTCTTTTTAGCTCCCACACCCCTTGCATTAGAAGTTCTTTGACCTCTTTTTAGTTCCCACACCCCTTGCATTAGAAGTTCTTTGACCTCTTTTTAGCTCCCACACCCCTCCCACACCCCTTGCATTAGAAGTTCTTTGACCTCTTTTTAGCTCCCACACCCCTTGCATTAGAAGTTCTTTGACCTCTTTTTAGCTCCCCTACCCCTTGCATTAGAAGTTCTTTGACCTCTTTTTAGCTCCCCCACCCCTTGCATTAGAAGTTCTTTGACTTCTTTTTAGCTCCCACACCTCTAGCATTAGAAGTTCTTTGACCTCTTTTTAGCTCCCACACCCCTAGCATTTGAAGTACTTTGACCTCTTTTTAGCTCCCACACCCCTTGCATTAGAAGTTCTTTGACCTCTTTTTAGCTCCCACACCCCTTGCATTAGAAGATCTTTGACCTCTTTTTAGCTCCCACACCCCTTGCATTAGAAGTTCTTTGACCTCTTTTTAGCTCCCACACCTCTAGCATTAGAGGTTCTTTGACCTCTGTTTAGCTCCCACACCTCTAGCATTAGAAGTTCTTTGACTTCTTTTTAGCTCCCCCACCCCTTGCATTAGACGTTCTTTGACCTCTTTTTAGCTCCCACACCTCTAGCATTAGAAGTTCTTTGACCTCTTTTTAGCTCCCACACCTCTAGCATTAGAAGTTCTTTGACTTCTTTTTAGCTCCCACACCTCTAGCATTAGAAGTTCTTTGACCTGTTTTCAGCTCCCTTACCTCAAGCATTAGAAGTTCTTTGACCTCTCTTTATAGCTCCCACACCTCTAACATTAGAAGTTCTTTGACCTCTCTCTTTAGCTCCCACACCTCTAACATTAGAAGTTCTTTGACCTCTCTCTTTAGCTCCCACACTTTTAGCATTAGAAGTTCTTTGACATATATTTCTAGGTTCCATACTTTTAGCATTAAAGGATCTTCGATCTATATTTTTGAGGTGCCTTACTTCTAGCATTAGAGGCTCTCTATTTTTAGGTGTCTTACCTCTGGCATTAGAGGCTCCTCTTCGCTATTCTCTACTGTAGTTTTCAAGATCTTTCATTAGATTATCTGTTTCTTTCGAGATTTCATTGTCTCTTTTCCTTAGTTCGCCAGTGTCCTTCTAGATTTCAAAAGAGATTTCATTGCCACGAGTCCTCAAGGAAATCGAAGGCATTTATTCTTTACCTATCTGGGCAATGAGTGAAGAGATGAATACTATCGATTTCTCCGCATACACTATCATGCCAAAGTAAATGACGAGCAACATAATATATTTACCAATGTCGTCTGGATATGTCCTTACTTCAATGGCAAATTTTAGGACAATCCTGTTGAAGAACTACACGTCACTCACCGTTCAGTTGAACCATTCTACCTCCATCCTCATTCCCCGCAATCCGTTTTTGCACCGATACAAAGCCTCGTACTTTTTCCAAGAGTCTCCTTTAATAAGACATCGTCGCAAAAGCCCAAGCAAAGGATCCTTCAAGGCTCATACATTATGATCTTCAAAGCTCAGCTGTCAACGGAAGATCCCGTGTCTTTCTATAGGTCGGGCGATATAAAACGAACGATCGGCAACTTCGGCAGCAACCAAAACCATCTGTAGTTGATGGTGTTCCGAAGACGTAACACATAATTCTTACCGTCAGCTTCCTATTCCGCCAGAATGCGATCTCTGTGAGTTTAGTGAAATCCTTCTCCCAGTCATCAACTCATTTCTTCTTACTCCTATTGACGCGCAATTCCATGGTTAGATTTCGCCAGCTACATACAGATCATGTGAGGTGTTGCAGGCTACGTTTGAAAAAATGAAGATCAGGTCTTCAGAAGTCATTTGAAGCTCGGGGAGGAGTCGTTCAGGACTGCTCCTGGAAATTTCAGTTCTGGAGTCATTTAGAAATCCATGTTAAGTATACGGCTATGTCCTTTGAAGACTTTTGGAAATTCGGGAAAGTTTTCTTCCGAAACCGTTCTGAGATTCCGTTCTGAAGGCATTCAGAATTCCATGCTAAGTCTATGGCTATTTCTTCTGAAGCCATTTGGAAATCCGGGAAAGTTTTCTTCCGATACCGTTCTGAGATTCCGTTCTGGAGGCATTCAGAATTCCATGCTAAGTCTATGGCTATTTCTTCTGAAGCCATTTGGAAATCCGAGAAGATTTTCTTCCGAATTCGTTTAGGACTCGCGAAAAATTCCATTCTTGTTTTATGGCAACAACAACAACAACAACAACAACAACAACAACAACAACAACAACAACAACAACAATAATAATAATAATAATAATAATAAACTACGTGATTACTTTGAAGGAAACTTTAAGACACCCGGACTAAGGGCGCAGTGTGATTGAGGTTTAAAGCAAACCGAATTGAAATAGTTGGTTTCAGCTAAATTATTTCAGGTTTGGGATTTAGAACAATCTATTTCTGGTACGAATCGATATATATATATATATATATATATATATATATATATATATATATATATATATATATATGTATATATATGTATATATATATATATATATATATATATATATATATATATATATATGTATATATATATATATATACATATGCATATATATATATATATATTTATATATATATATATATATATATATATATATAAATATATATATATATATATATATATATATATATATATATAGTTTATATATGTGTATATACATGCATGTATATAAGCTTTTGCAGTATATGAATATTCTGTGTATATATGTATATTAATACGATGTATATGTATACATATATATACACATATATATACATACATATACATATATATATATACATATATATATAATATATATATATATATATATATATATGTATATGTATATATACACACACACATATATATATATATATATATATATATATTATATGAATACAGTATATTTGCATGTACTGTACACACACACACACACACACACATATATATATATATATATATATATATATATATATATATATATATATATATATATATATATATACATACATACATACATACATACTGTTTGTACATACATACATCCCTAAATACAGCAGCCTTCGTATTCTCCCAACTGTTTATACATGCAAAAGCAATTTAATGTAAAATGCATATCACCAAGTTATGGCTTAACCTTGATTTTTCATCTAGATTCCAGGTGTGGACAAGATATCTGTCCGCAAGCCACTGTACATTTTGTTCTTCAAAACGGAATAACATCTTGAAATCACGATCAAGTGTGGGTAAACGGGGCATGTATTGTTTAACATGCCTCACATCCACAAAATCTTCCATCGTGCTGAGAATCGGACAGAAAAACCTTTCTCATCGAACTGCAGTCTGCTACTGACCAGACTCAGCTTTTTCGAAGCATATGCTCTTTATATGAAGTGAAGGGTCTTCTTTATGTATAACCATTTACTTTTATGTGATTATAAGGATATGCTTTTGCTCTAAAAGTAGAAGCTTTTGCTTGAAATGTTTATGAATACAAGAAGGATTTCCTTCATATTTTGCAAGTATAAGCATATCCTTTTCTTTATGAATACCGCCCATTCTCTACTTCTGTGCAGTTTCCGCCTTATTCTGCACAATCTATATTTTTGGATCTTCAACATTATAAACTTTACTTTCTCATTTCAAATCTGCACAATCGTAAAGTGATCAACAAATAATAACTAGTTCTCCTTTTCGGATTCTTTATTTCTTCTCTCCCGTTCTCCTTCCTGTCTCCCTCTTCTTCCTGTATTTTCTGTCCGAATCCTTTCAAATAAATCTATTATTAGTCTTGAAGATTCTTGTTTAGCTATTCATAACTGCTTTCCTGATTCCACTTGTCGTTGATTCCTTTTAGACGATGTATTTTGGTTTTCGTCCAAAGTCGCAGACTCAATAATTCTGTTAACTTTCACCAAAGCATTTTCTGCATCACCCAAATCTTGTTTCTTTTTTCATGGCCTCAGAGGCAAGTCGGTGATAATGTCTTGCAAATTTGGGTTGATCAATAAAACGATTAAAACCATCTTTTTACCTTTTCTAACATTCCTGCTGAAGACGAATGACAATTTGAATCCGATTTGGAAATGCACCGGTATTCCATATTTCTCCTATCAGAGAGACTAAGAATCATTTGGACCTCTGATAGGAAAGCATTCAACTTACCTATTGATGGAGAAAAACAAATTGGAATCAAATGAGTTGGAAGAATTTTGAAGACTATTTCGGATTTGGTCCTTCAATATTCTCTACTTCTGTGCAATTTCCGCCTTATTCGGCACAATCTTTATTTTTGGATTTTCAACATTATGGGCTATACTTACTCATTTCAAATCCGCACAATCATAAAGTGATCAACTAATAATAACTAGTTCTCCTTTTCGGATACTTTATTTCTTCTCTCCTGTTCTCCTTCCTGTCTCCCTCTTCTTCCTGGATTTTCTGTCCGAATCCTTTCAAATAAATCAGTTATTAGTCTTCAAGATTCTTGTTTTGCTTTTCATGACTGCCTTCCTGATTTCACTTGTCGTTGATCCCTTTCTTCTTAGAAGAAAGAAGTCCTCAAAACAAGAATCTTGAAGAATTCTTTCTTTCCATGAGGAAGAAGAAGTCTTCAAAACCCGAATCTTGAAGACTTCTTCTTCCTCATGGAGAGAAAGAAGAAGTCCTCAAGATTCTTGTTTTGCTTTTCATGACTAGCTTCCTGATTCCACTTGTCGTTGATCCCTTTCTTCTTGGAAGAAAGAAGTCCTCAAAACAAGAATCTTGAAGACTTCTTTCTCTCCATGAGGAAAAAGGAGTCTTCAAAACCAGAATCTTGAAGACTTCTTCTTCCTCATGGAGAGAAAGAAGAAGTCCTCAAGATTCTTGTTTTGCTTTTCATGACTGCCTTCCTGATTCCACTTGTCGTTGATCCCTTTCTTCTTAGAAGAAAGAAGTCTTCAAAACAAGAATCTTGAAGACTTCTTCTTTCTCTCCATGGGGAAGAAGAAGTCTTCAAAACCAGAATCTTGAAGACTTCTTCTTTCTCTCCATGAGGAAGAAGAAGTCTTCAAAACCAGAATCTTGAGGACTTCTTCTTCCTCATGGAGAGAAAGCAGAAGTCTTCAAGTTTCTTGTTTTGCTTTTCATGACTGCCTTCCTGATTCCACCATTCATGTTTTTTTTTAAAAATAAGCTAGATACAGGAACTCTCTATTGTTGGCTGGGCGGGGCTCCTCACTTCCTGCTAGCCCTGAGGGCCTCCCCCTTCCCACTGGAAGGGCGGGGCTCCCCCCTTCCTGCTGGCAGGGCGGGGATCCCCCCTTCCCGCTGGCAGGCGGGGCTCTCCCCTTCCCACTGGCAGGGCGGGGCCTCACCCTTCCCGCTGGCAGGGTGGGGCTCCTCCCTTCCCGCTGGCAGGGCGGGGCTCCCCCCATCCCGCTGGCAGGGCGGGGCTCCCCCCTTCTCGCTGGCAGGTGCGGCTCCCCCCTTCCCGCTGGCGGGGCGGGGCTTCCCCCTTCCCGCTGGCAGGGCGGGGCTCCCCCCTTCCCGCTGGCGGGGCGGGGCTCCCCCCTTCCCGCCGGCAGGACGGGAAGGGCCAATATTCACCTCGTTAGAACTCTCAAAATTTACGTTTTGGTTCAATTATTATTATTATTATTATTATTATTATTATTTTTATTATTATTATTATTATTATTATTATTATTACCTCCGCCAAAGAGGTCGTGTTTTCACCTCTGTCTATTTGTTTGTCACTAACCTAACTCAAAAAGTTACGGGCGAATTTTGACTAACGTGCGACAAATATATAAAAAACGATGTATTCAGGCCGAAGCTCTCTCTCTCTCTCTCTCTCTCTCTCTCTCTCTCTCTCTCTCTCTGTCTGTCTGTCTGTCTCTCTCTCTCTCTCTCTCTCTCTCTCTCTCTGAATGTCATTCAGGCCGGTATAACTCATGTATGGTGTTTTTTCCATCATTATTTTATATCAAACCATATCTGAAAGTACCTTTTCTTTCATCGGTGACTTGAACAAGACTTATGTCGAAATAATCCAACGTAGCTGTTAACGGAAGGAATTGTTTAGCTGCGATACTAAAATAATTTCTACATGATTTTGCGGATTCATGATATATGCACACACACACACACACACACACACACACATATATATATATATATATATATATATATATATATATATATATATATATATATATATATATATATATATATTTATATATATATATGTGTGTGTGTGTGTATTCAGTATTTGCAGTGGATATTCGAAATGTCAAATGATAAAACAGAATGAAATATGGCAACTCGATTTGTAAAATTTTAATGCTTTCACTAGCAAAAACACCTCTTTGCTGTCTTTGATTCGCTAAGGTTGGAGAAGGCTCCGCCCATTTCTTAGAAGTAGTAAGAAGAGCAACACCTTGTCTGTTTTGTCATGGGAACAATAGAGACATCTGACGGAAGATTTCCCCTGAGTGTCAGCGTTCTTTTGATTCTAACTGTACTATACTATAGAAATAACGTTCATAGAGTCCTACTGATAAAGAAAAAAAAATACTGTAATACGATAAATAATGTATAGGACTGCAATCCTATGACAGTTAAGGTCGACCTGTATCCAAATGGAATCACAATGGAAAATAATAAAATAAGGTATGCAAACTTGTTTTGCTTCCACATGAGGTACTTTACTATAGAAATAAGGTTCATAGAGTCCTGCTGATACAAAAATTATTTTAATACGTAAAGAACTGTAGGATTTTTTGTAAATGTATAGGACTGCAATCCTATGACAATCAAGGACGACCTGCATCCAAATGGAATCACAATAGAAAAAAAAAGATGTAAACTTGTTTTACTTCCACACAGAGGTACTTGACTACAAACATAAGGCTCATAGAGACCTACTAATACAAAATGTAATAACAAAAAACTCTTCTGTGGCGTATTTTGTGCAGTTCATGGCTGTCACTACTATCTACAAGGAAAACAAAAGGAAAACCACATATGCAGCGCTTTATTTTGTATCATGTTGGCCATGTGTACAACCCCAGTGTCCATTTATGGCTAAAAAAAAAATCTAAAAGCTTTGACTAGGTTATTCATGTAACAAAAATTATGGCCTTGACTTTCACTTTCTGTTTTCAATAATTGTAGTGTAAAACATGACATGTGCCATATGGATACACTAATACTGTACCAGGCTGTATAACATACAAAACGAAGAAGCAGGTAATCTACACTACCAGCCCATTCATTACTTACACTGCAAACAATAAAAGTTGCCAGTCAGCCATTTATGTGGACACCACAGTCCAAGATATATTGAAAAAAAAAATCCGTAATGATTCCAAATGGCACAGGTCCACCAATCTAGGGAGTGAAACACACATGATATGATTTTTACATGACATTTATTATTATCATTATTTCTATCATAATCATTATCATTATCATTTTGAATATTTTGTGAGATGAGGTTTAGAATTTTAAGTTCATATCTATCACTTTTACAGCATAAAACTACCTCAAGTCAGAAGCCCAAAAAGAGTACATAGAAAATAGTAATGTAGAGACTATGCATAGACCTGCATTTGATTTTCATATGTTTGTTTGTTATAAACATTATCAAAACAATGGCTAAAGTACAGAATACAGAAGAAGTGGTCTTATCAGCAAAAAAAAAAATAAAAAAAGAAAAGTAACTAAATAAATAAAAAATCAATTAGAATTTCATTTTGCCAGGGATGAAAGCTTCTCGTTTTCTTCTCAGCTTCCTTTATAAACTAGAATTATTGAACTGACAAAAAATCAAATCAGCAAAAATGATTGATGAATAGGCCTACTTGTAGATCATTCAGTCTTTAACACTTGATTTCTTAACCTAACCTATCCTACCCTAATAAAGTGCACGCCTCCTTAACAAACTATTGATTGACAAATAGGTTGTAAATTCATTTTCTAATGTCGAGATAAAGTTATAGCTGTAGGCCTACTTGGTGATCAGGATCAAAATCTTTATTGAGAACGTCCAATCAGACTGCACTGTATTGTCATGATAGGTTCAGTCACCTAGCATTCTCAAAAAGTTTGATTTTCACAAATTGATGAATTTGAGATCTATAGCCAATCAATGGGGGCCGTTCAGAACCAGGGTGACCAAACGTCTCGTATTTGATGGGATTGTCCCATATTTATAACATTTCTCCTTTGTCCTTTATTAACCCTCAAATATTATTAATATTTGCACAAAAATTCTATGTACTAGTGAAATTTTAGTTATGATATCCTTCAAAGCAGCAAAAAAAAAAAAAAAGATTGATTGTGTAATGGTTTAACATACATAATGACCAAGTGTTTGTGAGGAAATCTACAATGAACACACTTGAAAAAAAAAAGATTGATTGTGTAATGTTTTAACATATATAATGACCAACTGTTTGTGAGAAAATCTACAATGAACACACTTGAAAAAAAAGAAAAAAAAGACTGATTGTGTAATGTTTTAACATATATAATGACCAACTGTTTGTGAGAAAATCTACAATGAACACAATTGAAAAAAAGAAAAAAAGATTGATTGTGTAATGTTTTAACATATATAATGACCAACTGTTTGCGAGAAAATCTACAATGAACACACTTGAAAAAAAAGAAAAAAAAAGATTAATTGTGTAATGTATTAACATATATAATGACCAACTGTTTGTGAGAAAATTTACAATGAACACACTTGAAAAAAAGAAAAAAAAAAGATTATTGTGTAATGTTTTAACATATATAATGACCAACTGTTTGTGAGAAAATCTACAATGAACACACTCGAAAAAAAGAAAAAAAAGATTGATTGTGTAATGTTTTAACATATATAATGACCAACTGTTTGTAACAAAATCTACAATGAACACACTTGAAAAAAAAGATTGATTGTGTAATGTTTTATTATATATAATGACCAACTGTTTGTAACAAAATCTACAATGAAGACACTCAAAAAAAAAAAAGATTAATTGTGTAATGTTTTAACATATATAATGACCAACTGTTTGTAACAAATTCTACAATGAACACACTTGAAAAAAAGATTGATTGTGTAATGTTATAACATATATTGAGACCAACTGTTTGTAACAAAATCTACAATGAAGACACTAAAAGAAAAGATTGATTGTGTAATGTTTTAACATATATAATGACCAACTGTTTGTAACAAAATCTATAATGAACACACTTGAAAAAAAAGATTGATTGTGTAATGTTTTAACATATATAATGACCAACTGTTAGTAACAAAATCTACAATGAAGACACTAAAAAAAAAGATTGATTGTGTAATATTTTAACATATATAATGACCAACTGTTTGTAACAAAATCTACAATGAACACACTTGAAAAAAAAGATTGATTGTGTAATGTTATAACATATATTGAGACCAACTGTTTGTAACAAAATCTACAATGAAGACACTAAAAGAAAAGATTGATTGTGTAATGTTTTAACATATATAATGACCAACTGTTTGTAAGAAAATCTGCAATGAACACACTTGAAAAAAAAGATTGGTTGTGTAATGTTTTAACATATATAATGACCAACTGTTTGTAACAAAATCTACAATGAAGACACTAAAAAAAAAGATTGGTTGTGTAATGTTTTAACATATATAATGACCAACTATTTGTAACCAAATCTACAATGAACACACTTGAAAAAAAAGATTGATTGTGTAATGTTATAACATATATTGAGACCAACTGTTTGTAACAAAATCTACAATGAAGACACTAAAAGAAAAGATTGATTGTGTAATATTTTAACATATATAATGACCAACTGTTTGTAACCAAATCTACAATGAACACACTTGAAAAAAAAGATTGATTGTGTAATGTTATAACATATATAATGACCAACTGTTTGTAACAAAATCTACAATGAAGACACTAAAAAAAAGATTGATTGTGTAATATTTTAACATATATAATGACCAACTGTTTGTAACAAAATCTACAATGAACACACTTGAAAAAAAGATTGATTGTGTAATGTTATAACATATATAATGACCAACTGTTTGTAACAAAATCCACAATGAAGACACTAAAAAAAAAGATTGATTGTGTATTATTTTAACATATATAATGACCAACTGTTTGTAACCAAATCTACAATGAAGACACTAAAAAAAAGATTGATTGTGTATTATTTTAACATATATAATGACCAACTGTTTGTAACAAAATCTACAATGAAGACACTAAAAAAAAAGATTGATTGTGTAATGTTATAACATATATTGAGACCAACTGTTTGTAACAAAATCTACAATGAAGACACTAAAAAAAAGATTGATTGTGTAATACTTTAACATATATAATGACCAACTGTTTGTAACAAAATCGACAATGAACACACTTGAAAAAAAAGATTGATTGTGTAATGTTTTAACATATATAATGACCAACTGTTTGTAACAAAATCCACAATGAAGACACTAAAAAAAAGATTGATTGTGTATTATTTTAACATATATAATGACCAACTGTTTGTAACAAAATCTACAATGAAGACACTAAAAAAAAAGATTGATTGTGTAATGTTATAACATATATTGAGACCAACTGTTTGTAACAAAATCTACAATGAAGACACTAAAAGAAAATATTGATTGTGTAATGTTTTAACATATATAATGACCAACTGTTTGTAAGAAAATCTACAATGAACACACTTGAAAAAAAAATGATTGGTTGTGTAATGTTTTAACATATATAATGACCAACTGTTTGTAACAAAATCTACAATGAAGACACTAAAAAAAAGATTGATTGTGTAATATTTTAACATATATAATGACCAACTGTTTGTAACAAAATCTCAAATGAACACACTTGTAAAAAAGGAAAAAAAAGACTGATTGTGTAATGTTTTAACATATATAATGACCAACTGTTTGTAACAAAATCTACAATGAACACACTTGAAAAAAAGATTGATTGTGTAATGTTTTAACATATATAATGACCAACTGTTTGTAACAAAATCTACAATGAACACACTTGAAAAAAAAGATTGATTGTGTAATGTTTTAACATATATAATGACCAACTGTTTGTAACAAAATCTACAATGAAGACACTAAAAAAAAAGATTGATTGTGTAATGTTTTAACATATATAATGACCAACTGTTTGTAACAAAATCTACAATGAAGACACTAAAAAAAAAGATTGATTGTGTAATGTTTTAACATATATAATGACCAACTGTTTGTAACAAAATCTACAATGAAGACACTAAAAAAAAAGATTGATTGTGTAATATTTTAACATATATAATGAACAACTGTTTGTAACAAAATCTACAATGAACACACTTGAAAAAAAGATTGATTGTGTAATGTTTTAACATATATAATGACCAACTGTTTGTAACAAAATCTACAATGAACACACTTGGAAAAAAAAGTCAATCAAGAAGGTATGGATAATATGGACACGGGTGAGGAGTACTTCGCCCTATGTCAGTGCGTGTGTAACTTCATATAAGTTGTGCATCTGACTCTATATTGTTCAACTAACTCTTCAATTTAGGTGTCCAGTATTTCAATTTTCAAAATCTGCTCACTCTAGATGCCACATTTTCTTGGAATAGGCCTAGATAATTTGTAGTTAATTTCGCCTTGAAAACTCTCAGATCGCGTAAGGCTGGAATCACATAGAAGTGACACAACACGTGTGGCTTGTGACCTGCAAGGTGTCACGCGTGAAAAGAAATATGGTAACTAAGATCTTTACTAGCTGGGTTACATAGGACGTAACAACAAGCCAGGAGAGGCAAATGCGTGTGGTCGAGTGTCGACCAAAAGTGAACCTGTTCACTTTTCGTGTCGCCTGTCCGGCAAAAGTGTGTTCTTCAGCAGCACTTTCATTTACTTGAATGATAAAATTTCATTATAGTTTAAAAAATCCAGTGATCAACCTGCTGTTCTTTTTTTTATATATATATTATTTTCTTTAAACAGAATAGAAATTTCAATAGGCCTATAACTTTAAAAAATACATCGTTCAACCCGCTGTCATATGTTTTTTTTCTATAATTAATAATGGAGTTTGATTTGATTTGAAAAGAATATTAAATACATCGTTTTCATAGTGCTGTTATGAATTTTGCATTGTCAAATAAAATTTTATTGTGATTTTGAAAAATAAATTTTGTCAACCTGCTATTTTAATTGCTATTTTGGTGTTAGTAATTGTTATGATGATGTTTTGTTTCTGTGCTTGTTTTGTTGTGTTCTTTGTTAATGTTCTGCTGTTGATACTAATTTCAAACTCAATGGCGGATCAAGATTAGTTTATTTCTAATGACACTGGTTTTCGCCAATTACAACCCCGAGATTGCAAATATGGAGGCACTATTCACTTCAGTTCCAGATAAGTTTGCATGACATTTTAAATTATTAGATTTTTTTTCATCTTTACATTTCATCAGCTAGCAGTTTCTTTCTTTTTTTATTTCTTTTTATCAAATTCTCCTATTTTATTCCTCAACAGAAAGCATTTATGGAAGCAACAGCTTTTTTTTTTGTTTTGGCGACTCAATAAAACTAATGCAACAACAAGCAAGGAATCCATCGTGTCATCTGCCAAACCTAGGCACGTGCTTACACCTATGTGACAGGGTGACATGTGGTGTAAGGCCGGAATGATGCGGAATCACATAAAAAGTGACACGACACGAGGCACGGAAACACCGAAATGCGAGACACCTCACACTAAATATTACTCTGTCACATAGGCATAGGCACGTGCTCACGTTTGTTAGTTGACACGATGAATTCTTTGGCTAATGTTGCATTGAGTCTTATTGAGTAAGCAACGAACAAAAAGCTGTTACTGTCATGAGAATTTTCTACTGAATATTGAGGAATAGGATAGGAGAATTTAATAAAAGAAAAAAAAAGATCTGTTAACTGATGAAATACAAAGATAAAAAAAATCTGATCATTTAAAGATGTCATACAATACTTATGTGGAAATGAAGTTAGTAGTGCATCCATATTTGCTATCTGGGGGTATTGGCGAAAACTAATAACATCAGAAATAAGAAATAATCTTTGTGGGTAGATGGTATGTCACTGTCGTCTCAGTTTCTCAGACCAGGGTTCGATTCCCCGGCCAGCCAGATGCTATTATCTTTGAGGTATAGAGAGAATACAGATATTAAGAGGAGAATAATATATGGCTTATTTGAATATGAAAAATAGGTCTAAATGTGCAAAATTTATCATAATATACATATATATATATGTATATACTGTATATATATACATACATACATACGATAAATTTTGCACATTTTTACGTGTTTTTTCATATTCAAATAAGCCATATATATTTTTGATATCTTTGTTCGTGGCCAAGTGGGTTAGTCACTGTCTATATAAGCTTGCCGACCAGGGTTCGATTCCCGGCCGGAGCCAAGCTCTTGTCTTTGTGAGATTTCGCCTGGGTCTGTGATCCCGAGGTTGTTAAGAGAATCCAGACATTAATATATCAAAAATATATATGGCTTATTTGAATACATACATACATATATATATATATATATATATATATATATACATATATATATATATATATATATATATATATATATATACTGTATATATATATATATATATATATATATATATATATGTATATATATATATATAGATATGTAGATATATATTTACACATATATATATACATATATATATATACATATATATTTATTTTCTTACGAAGCTGGCCTAGTGTAGAGTAAATACAATGACCTATTCATAATTCTATTTATATTTTATATATTGTTTTCATTTGTGCATTGAAGAGATGAATTACACAGCCCATAACATAAGCTCCTCTCATGTAGATGTAAGTATTTTGTATAAATTACTTAAGACTTTCGTCGTGGCTTTCATTGTATTTCTTTTTTATTCAAGTTAATATATGTAAATCTACGTTTTTTTTCTTAAGAATTAACTTTTTATTTCACGTATGTTTGGTGCGAAGTCTTACGTAGTCTATTTGAAAGTGTAGGATTCATACGAGATATAAACAAGGGCTTAGGTAATGATCTTTTACATTTTATAACCTATTGCGTCATGTCTGAGAGAGAATATTCAGAAAATGTGCCTTGGAAGATTTTCTACCATGTGCTTTAGAAATTTCGCGAAGGCCTGATGAGAGGAGTTTATCTTTTTTTATTTCGGGGACAAAGGGTGGGTGGAGCTAGCGGACTATGAGAGCCATCTAGCACGGCGTAAGTAGCGTTTGGCAACTTTGACGCTTGAGCCCAGCCCCCACGGTACCAGATCTTGATCCTGGAAACTTTTGGAAGCAGTTAGATTTCATATAAAGATGACCCAATGTTGGGTTAGAGTCATATAGAGATCGACAAAGAGATTGTAGCCTGGAGAAAACCTCTTCCCCTCTCTCTCTCTCTCTCTCTCTCTCTCATTCCCGCACGGTACCCAGTGTATTGTTTTTCAAAGTGTTCAGTACGATAGTGTGTCCTCTTATAAGTGACTCTGTACCCCAAAGCAAATCGTGTGTCGAAAAGATACGCAAGAATAAAATGTGATTTTGAATTCATTGTATTAGGGTGAGTGTTGGTATTGTATAACGTTTTTGTAAACGGCCTTGTATCATATTATATTGTATTATATTGTATTATATTATATTATTCAGATTTATTTCAAGTTTTTGTGTAATTTTCATTGCATTATTTCTTTTGTTAGACTAAGATTTATACAGATAATATAGTTCAAGTAAAGTTCTTATACAATTTTCAGATAGTAACATTTTTGTCTCAATCTAAGTTTTGTTCATATTTAATTTTTTCTGTTGAATTATTTTGTTATTGTGTAAATTCTTTCAAAGTGTTGTAATTTATATAGAATATATTTATTTCTGTAAAGAGTGTATCATTCCAATCATCATTATTTGGAACCAGATTATGCTCAATTCCTGTTTAGAGCCACAGTGAGTTAAATGCGTTTTAATAATACTTAAGAGTAACTACCCAGCTTGGTTTTGAGTGTGCTTAAGAGACCTTTGGATATTAAGTGTTTTATATATTGCTGTCTGGGAGTTATCTAACGGTCTCAGAATTCATGTATTAATGTTTTAAAGTGTAACAGTTTTAATGTAAAAGCAAACAAAGAAGTTTGGAATTCGAGAGGTTGAGTAACTTGCCAGTCGTAGTATATATAATATTATATCCTTGGTTCCGTTCCCAGTCATGAGCCATAGTATAGTATATTTTTAGTGCCCAGACTTCAGGAGCCATATCATATAATAATGATAATAATAATAATAATGATAATAATAATATATATATATATATATATATATATATATATATATATATATATATATATATATATAGAGAGAGAGAGAGAGAGAGAGAGAGAGAGAGAGAGAGAGAGAGAGAGAGAGAGAGAGAGAGAGAGAGAGAGAGAGAGAGAGAGACTATGAATACGTATGAATCATTATTATTGCGGGAGTTGTCTGCATTAGGGAATCAATTAGGAACCGGCAGTTAAAGTATGAATGTGACAGTGATAACTTATCATCTCTTCCCAAGAACCAACCATTCCCATGGAAAACGGATCAATGTTGTAACCATGGTTTCTCTAACTCATGATTTTTTTAGCAATGTGCACGCATGATAGCAAGTTATGGAGAGGGTGTATTGCTTTAAATTCTCAGTCATGATAAAAACCACTTTTAATGACGCAACTTAGTACCTTTTACAAGAACCATGAGTGTTAACATACTCTTAAACTGTCCATGAATACTGGGGCGTGACGTCATTAATCACTAGAAGTATTACATGGCATTTTTCTGGCAAATATGTTACTTTCAAACCCAGTTCATGTAGATTTAGTTTCATTTCAAAACTTAGGATCCTTTTTAAATCACAATTTTCCTCTGAATTTCACTTCCTCAGATACATTTCTACACATGTTTAAACGTCTTCATTCATAAAAGTTATGTTGAAAGAATTCAGACTAATGTAAACTTGATCACCAAATTGAAATATGGTAAAATACTTTGTGGTATATGGTCTTAAAAATATATTCTAGTGTACGCTAGCAGTTCTCAAGATGTTTATATCCGGGTAATTTATCACTCTAGCGATGGTATTAGTTCAAAGGGATTTGATATCTATTTAAAACAACTGTCACTCGAAATAATAATAATAATAATAATAATAATAATAATAATAATAATAATAATAATAATAATAATAATAATAATAATAATGATAACAAGCAGAGTTGTATCATCCATATATCTACGTTTTATCTTTAAATGGAGATTAAAAGCGTTACTTTAAAAATAGACCAAGTTTATCTTTTCAGTAAACATACTGAAGAAACAGTTAGCGGCCATGCCGTGAAAATTTCCGAGAAACTGTTGCTGAAAAATTAATTCTTCTTTTATGGGGTTTTAATTTGAGCCTCCATGCTAATTCAGTTCAAGTCAACGGAACAGGGATCGCTTTAATAACCTACAAATCCCACTTCTCGGATAAAACAAAGCACTACAAATGCCACGTCACCCCTTTCCCATTCTTTCTTGACAGAAATAATTCAAATACACATCCCACAATACGGTTGCATTGAAATCGTCCAGGCAGCGAATGTCATCTTGCTTCCTGCACAGAGGAAAATGTTTTTTCGTTTTTACGCAATCAGTCATCCACAACAGCAAATGGCGAGCAGTTCCTAATATATTATTTGTATTTCTGGCTTCATTCGCAAGACCGTAACTCATCCTATCATCTTCTTTACCATTTGGCTAAAAACAAAAGCTCTCACAAAATACCACAATCCTTGGCATTATGCTGGAATAAGCTTAAATTTTCAAGAATTCATGTGAAATGAGCGCCTTTAATAATTCATAAATAAAAAAAGTATCAGATATCTACAGGATAGCATCCTGTGTAAGTTTTGCTTTAATTTATTTTTAATTATTGTCATAATTCGCCACAGATGGAAATCCGATAGTTCACCAGTGACAGCGTCCTTCCAACAAGTGTTATGGAATTAATATTAAAATTATCAACAATAACGTTTCAAGTTGCATAGAATATATATTTCATTCAAAGTCTACTAAAATTAATGAAAATATGAATATGAATTATCTACTAAATACTTGTTAAAAAAAAAGACTTAAAATAATCAAATTATGGGACAATTATAAAGAGCTGGCCATCCTAAAATTAAGCTCACGGGAAACAACTACAACAAGCAAGAACAAATTAACACCAGACTTAACCAGTTATGCTGCAAAAATAAAGTAAGTCTACCTCAACGATTTGATATTAGAAATTATCATCAATTAGCTTTGGATTGAACACTGGGTATAAGAGAACGTATTAAAAAAAAGGTCTCCCAACATATTTCGTAGAGTAAAATATCTTGCCAACGAGGGTACGAAAAATGATGGGAGTAATCATCCCATCACTTCCTCTCGGACGTTGACATACATGAATTTGTAGATGTATCTGACACTTAGCAACGAATAATCCCGGTGATTTAGAGAGATGATGCGGTGGACTTGGCAGATTAATAATTACATATTAATGTTCTCCTGTCAGAAGTCAACGACATCAAGTGAAAGGAAGCTGAAGATATCTTAATTTTTCATCGTTATCTTCACCTATTCCGGTAACGTAATAGTGACTTCTGGGAATTTAACTCAGGGAAATCAACCCTTTGTTAACTTGGGAGCACGAAAACAACAATTATGTGGTATGCTTATTTGCTTCAGGACTTTTCTGACTACCGCATTATTTTGCTCGATTCGACCTTATCAAAGGAAATTGTCAGTGGAGCATTTTCCATTTTAGCGTTAGAGTCTTTAAAAACATCATTGAAGAGAGATGTATTAGTTATATCTATCTTCAGGTTTGACTGGATATTTTATTCGCCCATCTCAATTACATGCTTACAAGAATGCATGAAATATCACATGAGGTTGGCCTCAAGATAAGTAGAAGAAAGACAGAGATGCTGAGAACGGAATATGCCATGGCAGATGAAATATTATTGGAAGGAGAAAAGATTAATGAGGTTGAATCATTTAGATATCTAGGAGCTATGATCTCTAATCCAGGATATTTAGAATTTGGGTTTTTTGAAAGATTGAAAAAATAAAATCAGACAATTGGTAGGTTAAGTAAAATTTGGAAATCGAATCGCCTGAAATAACATATAAAACTCAGGCTATATATCAGTTTAGTGAGATCGGTGCTACTGTGTGGACATGAGTCGTGGTATGACAATGAAAATATATCCTACAGATTTTGTAGATATGAGAACAAAGCCCTCAGAAGAATATTGGATGTAAAATGGCAGGACAGGATTAGACATGAAACTATAAGAGAGATTACCCGAGTGCCTTACGTGGATGAGATCATGATCAAGGGTAGATGGAGATGGTTGAGCATGCTCTTCGCACTCCCTAAAAGAGATTAGTTCACCGACCTTTCAACTGAGCTCCACAAGGCTGAGGACTATGAAGTGTGAAGTAAATGATGAATAGAGATGTATTGATTTAGAAGCTCAATATAGAGACGAGTGGTGAAATCTAACCGAGGCCCTTTGCGTCAATAGGCGTAGGAGATGATGCTGATGATGACGATGTATTATTTATGAGTTATTAAAGCATAAAAAAAAATTATCCTTCAATTTCCACTTCCGATTGAAATATATATAGAATTTTTTTTATAGAATCCATATTTCGAAAGTGAATACAAAAGTCATGAATAATAAGCAAAACAATTTGAAATAAATAAGAAAACTTTGTCTCTAATGAAGGAGATACGAAATGATTTTGAAGATATATTTTCCACAACAGCATTAAAGTAAACATTGCATTGAACAATTTTAACTCTATGAAATAAAATAGAAGAACATGAGATCTAAAAAAATTAGCAAAAATCAACTTCTTAATGCAGTGGGTTAAATCTCGCGTACATTTTAACAACTTAAATCGTCAGATTAGATATTGTCTGAATTTTAAAATTGTTTTATCCCCTTAGGAAGAATCTGGTTAAGATTTATGCCATTTTCTAATTCATTATTTTCGAACTACTGTCATGCCTCAACATTAGTGAAAACAACGGTCACAAAGATTGATAAAATTATTTTTCAACAATATTTTCAAAGTATGATCTTTCCATTGAAGTGATTTGTTCGAGAGAAAGAAAAAATGCAGCAGTAATTATAAATGTATTTTGTTATCTCTTTGTTAGTTGTTCATTTGATGAAAGCATAAGCTATTTATTTTCCTCAAAATATAAAAACTATATGGAAGCACAAAAAACGCCCTCCCTAATAGGCCTACCTGTGTGAACACATAAAATATATTATTCACATTAACCTGATAAATGGAAAACAATAAAATCCACATTCTTCTCATCCATTGCATTTCCATTCTCAAATTACTAATATGTTTTTCAGTAAGATTTCAAAAAAACAAATTAAATGAGGATTTTATCATATATCAAAAGCAGAGTTACGAGGTTTATTTTTTTTAATATACCTGTTTAAACATGTACCGAAGTGTCTCATTAAAAAACCTAAAATACAATAATCGATATCATGACTAACAGAAATGTCCAATGAGAATAGAATACAGTAAATGTGAAAGAAAAATCTGATTGTGGTTATCGTTTATTCTATTCAGACTGTACCGGTTTACTGTTTTAAGTGAGCCGTTGCAGCTTATCATCCTCCTTTACAGCTTCTATCTCTTCATCTGACCAGTTTCTCCGGCTTCAATTCTTTTCCCTGAATAACCATGAGGGTAATTGTGGGCAGTCTCAAGTTTGGATTCATCATCAAGATTAAATTCGTATGCCACAGCTCTAACTGCTATAAAGAGTAATAGATAAATCTTACGAGTAGGCCTTCCCTAAGTTTGTAGTCTTCTTACTCATTTCCAATGTTTCAAGATGAAATAAGTAGGACTGAAGGAACGAAACCAGAAAGAAAGACTGAATCGAAAATGAAGCTACATCATCCTGGAAAGTAAAGATATTCTAAGTCAATTGCGGAAGATGACGTAGTTTCCCTTTAACAGAAGCTCAGAAGGAAGTGTTATTCAAAAGGCCATTATAAAGGCAAATCATATTAGTGATATTGTCAACCATTATGTTAATAAAGGTGCTTTTGTACAAATATATTATTACAAATAGTTAAAATGGCACTTTCAGTATTAAAATAACGTAAAGTACGTTTATACATGAATGTGTTTTTGCGCAGTTTTATGCAAATCATCATAAAATTATAGTTACTGGTTCAATACTAGAGCTAGGACAGGTTATAAATGATTACGGCAACCAAGCACATAACGGCCATGATAAGAGAACATCGTTTGCGAAGTTGCTCTTAAAGAAATGCGACTATAGGCTACCGTGTTTATATGCAAAACTGTTATAGTAATATTACAGTACTTCCAAAATCTATGAACAGGTTATAGAACCTACATTCAACGTCTGTTTGAAAGAATATGAAAATATAAAAAAAAATCTTTAGATATAAACTTATATTGTTTCAATGTGTCTTATAATTCACTCTTGATAATAATTTTAAGGATACGCCTGTAAAGTCTGCCACTTTTTGTCTATGCGGTACCTGTTGTCGTACCTCTGGCTGCGGAAGTGCTTTTACTATTAACAGACTCGTTCCTCCAGATATCAAATAAATGTCCGGAAATCTCAGCTCGTTCCAGGTTCGACTTTCGTTCCGCATACTACCAAGTGACGAAACAGATGAAGTTTTGTATTCAGAGTTGCATTTCCTTCTCCTGGCAGCCGTGTTTGAAGGTAAAAACTAGCCAACGCAAAGTTTACTGGGTGTCCCTTTGCCTTCAGTATTAGCAAATGGAGTGAGCGACATAGGCCAAGTTATATTTGTCTCACTTTGGAATTTATTGAATGTATTTGTTACATTCAGGCATCCTTTTTATAGACAAGATTACCAAAGTTGTGAGGGTGACCACCTTGATTCATCGGTCGTCAAGTCCCCAATATACTACTGTGATAATGCTATTTACATTCTCTCTCTCTCTCTCTCTCTCTCTCTCTCTCTCTCTCTCTCTCTCTCTCTCTCTCTCTCTCTCTCTCTCTCTCTCTCTCTCTCAAAAAAGAATATATGTATATATATATATATATATATATATATATATATATATATATATATATATATATGTATATATGTGTGTATATATATATATATATATATATATATATATATATACATATATAACAAAACGCACTAAGAGAGTTGGAAGACCTATACCTACATGGCTGCTGAGGAGTATGAAGCGTGAAGGAGATAATGAAAGGAGCGGTATTGATTTAACAGCTGAAGATAGAGACGACTGGTGAAATCTAACCGACGCCCTTTGCGTCAATCGGCGTAGGAGGAGGTCATGATATATATATATATATATATATATATATATATATATATATATATATATATATATATATGTATATATATATATATATATATATATATGTATATATATATATATATATATATATATATATATATATATATATATATATATATACACAGTATATATAAGAACATCCTCTCTTTCGCTTCTATGGTTTCAAATTTAATTTCCTTTTATTTTTATTCATAATAAACGCTATCGGCGTCAATGACCTTCGATGTGAGGGTACTAAAAAGTAAACAACAATCAATCAATCAATCAATCAATCTATAAATATACATTATATATATATATATATATATATATATATATATATATATATATATATATATATATATGTATATATACATATATATACAGTACTGTATGTGTGTGTGTTTACCTTTTTTATTCCTAAATTTTATTTCACTGCCATTACATTATAACGTTTTCATTGTTTTTATAGCTTATACCTTTGTATGTTTTAAATATTTTCTTGAGTCATTTATGAATATTTGTATTTTAATATATTTACATCCCGGATGATGGGAGCTACAGTGCATTGTCTCGAAAAGAGCGCTGATCATTAAACCTGCATAATGTTACGCTGGTATATTTCTTTACAGTTCCTGGTAAATCTCCGGTGTTCTAGCAATAATGGGTCTGAACAGTACTTGGATGGGTGATCAGTAAGAATAGAGACGCTGTCAAACATGATTGCCTTGAACCCCCGACCCCCGTAAGTAGTAACCTCTTCTGGTAAATACTCACTGAAAACCGGAAGGGTAATTGCTCCTTTTTCTAAGGAGAAAAGGGAAAAGGTTTATGGTGAGATAAGATGGATGTACTTTAGAATAAGTATGCGTGACCTTTTTTAATACCTATAGATTTTTTAATGTAAGAGTATGTATATAAGAGCTATTCCTATCATTGTTGTAAAATACAAACAATTAGTATTTGTAATTCAGCCGTTCAATATCACACAGAAAACAAATAGATTAGTGTTTGCAAGCAAAGTTTTCTTCTGTTATGAAACTGGTCTCAAAATTCATGTAAATTTCCATTCTAACAATCACTTTTGGGGTGAGAATCTTAAACGATGCGAGTATTTTTGTATCCAAGCTCAGCTGTCTGACGAGGAGCTTGTAAATCCTCTTCAAACTGCAAGATGCGGGGATAAGTCTCCTTTATGTCACAGCAACAATTTTTATAGGAAATGTATGAGTACCTGAGAGAAGACATTTAACCATTGATAGAAATCATGGAGTTTCAACATTTCACTGAAGTGATTATATTCAATTTTTTTCTTTTGTATTCAACATTTACTTTTTCGCAAGAACAAAATTTTTAATCTCATTTTTTTTTCACTACTTAAGCTATTCTCCCGTATATTTGGCATGAAAGGTTTAGACCACCATTGTTCTTCATTTTGGTTCAATAGTGAAAATTTTTTCCAAGGATTGCTCAGTTTTATCTGTCCTTTACCAATTAATTCTTGAAATAATTAATCTGGTTCTCCTTTGTTTTCCTAAAAGCTTACTAGTACCTTCTTGTACATAAATATATGATACTGTTGTATATATATATATATATATATATATATATATATATATATATATATATATATATATATATATATATTTGTGTGTGTATGTATATTATATATATATATATATATATATATATATATATATATATATTATCCTCACATTTTTTACATGCTGGTTAAATTGTAATAATTAAATTAAGTTGTTACTTTTTTATATGTTGTAGAAACTTTATTGAATCTTCTTTAAATGCATGATTAACTATAAAGTCGGTTGATTAACAAAACTCGGTATATATTGCCCAGAGACTAGCCATTGTCTGTCCCGAGCCTCGACAAAAAAAAAAGAAGAAAAATATTGAAAATCCCAGTTGTTCCAAATTTATGGTGAAATAAAATTAAACGCCTAACTAGAATATTTTTCTAGAATAGGTTACAATATAGACGTTGGGAATCCCCGTTTGTTAAGATAGTATGTCATGCAATAAGATAGAATTTCTAAATCCAATAAATGGAAGCTTTCCTCGCACTAGCATGTGGCGTATATTCTATAATAGTAGAATATATCTCAAGTTTCCATCCCACTGCAAAATCATATGTGAGGATAATTTACATACAAACATGTGACACAATTGATAAATGACATTATATAATCATGACTCTAAGCACCTTGAATGCTATTGGGCAAGGATTCTAACTATAATGGCCAATTGCGGACTTAATATAATGGATTTCCTTTATAATTATGAATAAGATGTTGGTAGTTAAAAAATACATCCCGCGAAAAAACATTAAAAAATTAACATGAAATTCACAGGATAGGATGAAAAAATCAAAATGTCATTTACTGAGGAAAAAAAATGAACGGAAAATCGTTATTACTGGCGAGAAGTTTTAGGAGAACTTATTGTTGTTACCTTATTTATAATTTGGTAATCCTGAAGATAGTTAAACTAGGTGAACATGAATTAAAGGTTGGTAAATTGAAATACTTGGTGGTAGAAATTAAGAAAATCACCAATTTGAAGTTACAAATAGTTTTGATATGTTACAAATATGAAGCGAGAAACAAGGAAGTAAAAAATATCTATGAGACTAGTGAATATCAACAAACATTTAACGAAGGGAGGATGAATATTAGTCTGATGACGACACGGGAAACGAAAGGTCACAACACCCGTTAAAGAATCATGATATATTGCAATAAGCAGAGAAGGGCGTCGAACCAAAAGATCAGACGATAATGATGTAAGAAAAAATTAAGGGAAGATAATCGGACATTTAGACAAGGAATTGATACCATGCAAGGAACAGGGTCACTAAAATGTCCAGGAAGAAATTGTAAGAAAATGGAACAAAATATCTAGAGAGATTATGAATAGAAACGTGCCAGACATTTCAAAATAAGAATCCCCATTATAGGAAGTAAAGAGAAAGGAAACACCACGGAAAATTAAGATATATCAAAGTACGTGGATTGGATGATATACCGGCTAAACTAGTGAAAAATAGAAATAGGCATTAGAACACAACTTCAAACTTCCACTGGCAATACAGAGGTAGAAAGAAACGCCAAGTATTGGTGATACTAGTAAAATCATGGCGTTATTTACAGAGGTCATTATTATTATTAGTAGTATTTGCTAAGCTACAACCCTAGTTGGAAAAGCAGGATGCTATAAGCCCAGGGGCTCCAACAGAGAAAATAGACCAGTGAGGAAAGGAAAAAAGGAAAAATAAAATATTTTAAGAAGAGTAACATCAAAATAAATATCGCCTTTATAAACTATATAAACTTTAACAAAACAAGAGGAAGAGAAATTAAATAGAATAGTGTGCCCGAGTGTACCCTCAAGCAAGTGAACTCTAACCCAAGACAGGGGAAGACCATGGTACAGAGGCTATGACACTACCCAAGACTAGGGAACAATGGTTTGATTTTGGAGTGTCCTTCTATAAAAGCTGCTTACCATAGCTAAAGAGTCTCTTCTACCCTTATCAAGAGGAAAGTGGTCACTGAACAATTACAGTGCAGTAACCCCTTGGGTGAGGAAGAATTGTTTGGTAATCTCAGTGTTGTCAGGTGTATGAGAACAGAGGAGAATATGCAAAGAATAGGCCAGACTATTCGGTGTATGTGTAGGCAAAGGGAAAACGATCCGTAACCAGATAAAAGGATCCAATGTAGTACTGTTTGACCAGTCAGAAGATGCCATAAATCTCTAGTGGTAGTATCTCAACGGGTGGCTGGTGCCTTGGCCATTCTACTACCTTAAATCATGTACAACATCCCACAAAGAATAACAATACTTTCAAATTGTAGGGCATTACTGCGTCACCAAGGAAGGAGTAAATTAAGCTATTATCATTACTTGATAAGCTACAACCCTAGTAGGAAAAGAAGGATGCTATAAGCCCAGGGGGCCCAACTGGGAAAATAGCCCAGTGAGGAAAGAAAACAAGGAAAAATAAAATATTCCAAAAACATTAACAACATTGAAATAGATATCTCCGATATAAACTATAAAAACTTTAACAAAACAAGAGGAAGAGAAATACGATAGAATAGTGTGCCCGACTGTGCCCTCAAGCAAGAGAACTCTTACCCAAGACAGTGGAAGACCATGGTACAGAGGCTATGGCACTACCCAATACTAGAGAACAATGGTTTGATTTTGGAGTGCCCTCCTAGAAGAGCTGCTTACCATAGCTGCAGTCTCTTTTACCCTTATCAAGAGGAAAGTGACCACCGAATAATTACAATGCAGTAAACCCTTGGGTGAAGAAGAATTGTTTGTTAATCTTGGTGTTGTCAGGTGTAAGAGGACAGAGGAGAATCTATCAAAAAATAGGCCAGACTATTCGGTGTGTGTGTGTGTGTGTGTGTGTGTGTGTGTGTGTGTGTAAAAGCATAGGGAAAATGAACCGTAACCAGAGATAAGGATCCAATGTAGTACTGTCTGGCCAGTCAAAGGACCCCATAACTCTCTAGCGATAGTATTGGGGGGTGGGAGGGTGACTGTCTATGTGGTTTTAGAGAGTGATCAACATCAGCTCAACTGTTCCTGATTAGACGACTAAAGGAAATATTCTGGAAGTAAAACAAGACAATTTGGTTTATCTTGAATTATTTGTGAAAATGATATATAGACATCCTGAGATCAGACATGGGAGAATTTGTAAACTATAGTCGTATAGAAAGCATCTAATTTCTTTGATGCATAAAGAGAATGATAATAATTTCAAATGTTTTTTATGAACTTAAATTACATTTTCGAAGAGAGAAGTATCTGTTTATATATAACACCCAATTTTCAACAATAGGCAGTTAGTAGGTGTAAAAGCGTATAATGAATCTTTAAAAAATGAGATAGATAAATTTATAAACTCACATTTTAATATTTATCAAACTGACTATATCAGTTTCTGGATATGAGGCGTCTGATACCTTTGCTATGATTCCCTTTTTTATTATCTCTTCGCTTCCTAGTCTTCCGTTCCGATCCATGATTTAACTATAGATTCACCTACACATCCCAGCTGCCCTCAGAACGAGTCTACGCTGATCACACCAAGTAACAAATTGTTTCTTTATTTTTCGTCATTCAGTTGTGATCTAAATAACATTTTTAGTATAGTATTTCAGATTGAAGATTTTTATCACTTCATAGGCATCTTTCAGATGTTCTATATTATCTTTCCTTTTCTGTTCTTAACTTCAGTTTGATGGCACCGAAGTCAAATTTACCTTTAAGTTGCTGAATCCTTTCTGTTGTCATGTTTCCCTTGACTTAAATTTTCCGCGAGTAAAGCTTAGGTCGATTGCTTTCCTAAGGAGTTAGCCCTCACTCTTTTTCTTCCTTGCACTTTTTTTTATTTTATCTAGTAGCATCGTCCATTTGGCTTAGCAGTTATGAGCAAGAATCAAAAGTAAAAGTTTAGTATCTTGTAAATTAGAAGGTCTTGAAGCCTATTTGGAAGTTAAAACTAATTGGTTTAAAGAGTCTAATGCTTACATTAAGTTTATCATCGAATCATATATTATTTAAACTTCTGCCCAAAAACATGAATTACTTATTTTTTCATAAACATACAAATTACTGTATCTTTTTGAGGTTTGCAGAAATACGTAATTTTGTTTACCTCACAGCACACTATCTTCTGTCATAAGAATAAGAAGATGAAGATTGTCATGAATATAGTGCAAGTCCAACATTGAATTTTGATCAATTTTGCTTCATATCAATAAAATAAAATAAAAAACTGTAGACCTAAATATCTAGATTTAAGACCTATGATTAATCAACAGTGGGAAAAAATAGAGGGATAAGAAAGAAATCATATATATGAGAGAATGCACAAGAATTTAAGAGAATTAATTTGTAGAAAAAGAGAGACAAGAAGGAATGTGATTAAGAATAAAGAGGGGCTATTGGTAATGGAGATAGAGGATGTTCTCAAACGTTGGGAAGAATATGTGAAGGATCTTTTTGAGGATGATGGAGGTGATAGAACTAGGTTGTATATACCAATGAATGGCCCAGAAGAATTAGTAGGTGTAATGAAAAAGTTAAAGAAAGGCAAAAGCCCTGGCTATGATGGGGTAACAATAGAAATGCTACTAGCAAGTGTGAATTTTCGACAAAGAAAAAATGTAGAATCGGCAAACAAAATATATAGCACACGATGGATTCCAAAATAGAAGTACAGATACATTTTCACTGCTATCCCCAATAAACCAAATGCTGTAGAGTGCAGTTTACACAGGACCATCAGCCTAATGAGCATAATAGAAAATAGTATTAAGAATAGTATCAATAGGTTAAAAAGTAAAACAAAAACAGACGTTGCAGAAGAACAGTATGGATTTACAGAAGGAAAAGGTACCAGAAATGCAATATTCAACATGCACATGTTAACAGAGAGGGCAATGGAGGTATAGAAAGATGTTTTTATGCGTTTTATAGACTATGGATATGCATTTGATAAAGTTAGACACTCCCTACTTATAGAAATTTTAAAGAGCTTTAATATTGACGGCAAGGACATTTGGATAAGTATCAACCATTTTGGAGTCAGGAAGCTACAGTTAAAATAGAGAATAATTTAACACCAAGGATAGAAATAAAGCGAGGAGTAAGATATGGATGTGTAACGTCACCAGACCTCTTCTCTATTGATAGATAAATCATAATGAGAAGTATATCAGGAATAGAAGGAATAAGAGTTGGGAGAGAAGATATCAATGACATTAGATTTGCAGATGGCACTGAGATAATAGCTGACTCAGAAGAGAAACTGCAAACACCTCTTGACACGGCAAAAAGCGGGAGTGAGAACACGGGACTAAAAATCAACATAAAGAAAACAGAACTAGTAGTAGCATGAAAAAACCTGGACCCTCCAAATTGCAACATCATAATGGACGGAGTAACAATAAAACAAACAAATGCCTTTGTATGTCTGGGCAGTATTATGACACATAATGCAAGATGTAATAAAGAAATAGAAAAAGAAAATGATATTAATAGCAAGAAATGCCTTCTACAGTCTGAAAACCCTATTGACACACTACAGATAGAGCGCTGGTCCACACTTACTTACGGCTCAGAGACAGACATTAAACGAAGAATTTGAAAAATGAAATAAATGCAACTGGATTATGGTTTTACAGAAGAATTTTGATCCTATGGACTGAGAGAGTAACACATGAGGAGGTATTGATAAGAGTGAATTATGAGAGATCACTTCTAGAACTGATAAGGAGGAGGCAGATGGAATTTCTGACACATAGAATAGAATAAAAAAGATCGAACTTTTGTGCCTTACTGGAAAGATAGAGGGGAGAAGAGCAAGAGGCCGGCAAAGGAAAAAGTTTTTGGACAACTTACTGGAAGATGTAAATGAGAATGTAACAGGTGAACAATTTTTACAGAGCTAGAAACAGGACTAGGTGGAGGCAATTGAGAGCCCACGTCGAAGACATGGCACCTAGATAAATAGAGTTCCTGCAAACTGCTCTTAGATTTATTAAGAATGAGTAATATTAAATTTGATTAGCTTTATGTAAGCTTGGATGGTACATAATTTTTCTGTACCATTTAATGAAGGTCATTAAAGCCTTATTCGACAATGAAAGTAGTAAGGTAACTGGGTATGGAAGGACTTTTTAGTTGAAGAAAGTCAACGGAACGGATAAGCCAGTAACATTTTTGAGCCATATCCTGAAAGGAAATATAAAACGAATAGGGCAAGGAAAAAATTATAGCTTAACCTGAAAAGAAACGGTAAATGTCCTTCTTACAGAAATAACTTTTAAAGACAGAAAAGAGATACAGAAAAGAAACAGTTTTTTTTTTTTTTCAGAGGAGGAAAGGAGACTGGAACGGTAGAAAATTATGGTATGTGAGAATTGGTAGCATGTACTTGATATGACATCTTTATCTCAATAGTACAACATCCTAAATATGGTCTAAATAATACTTGCAAAGAGATAAAGACCTTAGAGTGGAAAGAAAGAAAATTTATAAAAGGTGAGATCAGGGTCGTTGATAAGATGTATTGTCTTTAATACAATCTCGTTAAAGAGAAAAATAAAGTACCCAAAGTACGAGAGCTATATTGCAAACACCTCAGAATATAACTTATATACCATGATGAAAAAATTTGTAAAAGAAAGTCTCTGATATGATATAGTAAAAATCCCACTTTTTGTCGAGCTTGGAGGATTAAAAAGTTATCAGGTGTAGAATTAGGACTTGTACGACAATTAGTAAAAATGAAGGTAGCACCTGATTTCTAAACATAGACCCTGTTGAAACTACTGTATAGGCCTCCATACGAATGGGATCTTTTTTATACTGGGTGAGCAATAAATAATGTGCAGGAGATGAAGGTAGGGAAGATGTGGAAGGTTACATCATCTGTAAAGTTGTACATGGGAACCTCAAGGTAAAAAGTGATGGGTCACTGGTAAAAAAAAAGGTGTGAAGAAAACAAAAGAGAACAGAACACTTACGAGCATATTAAAAAGTTAATTTCGTAGCATCAAAAGCAAACAAAATGGTTAACCATAAAGTTATAAATGAGCTGGAAGTTTGTTTGATATCGCTTACTGCCAGACTACTGCGTGTCTTACTGGTATAAAAAATGTTAACAAAGAATCCCTGAGATGTTTG
>NC_090739.1:46914213-46921713 GCF_036898095.1 Palaemon carinicauda
CTATTAAGTATTGCTGTCCGTCCATCTGCTATTTAGGTTTTGTTTTCGGTTCAGCTTGCAATGATTAAATCTATTTGTAAGTCATAAATGACTCATCACATTCCGACAATTAACAGTCCAATTATTGAAAATTATATCCCCAATTACGAAAACTTTGTTACTTTGGATTATCTTAACAAGGGAAATTTTAGTTTTGCAATAATATTGTAAACTTGCAGTAGAAACCTATATATAACCGGAAGAAATAAGTCAATAATTTTGATCTTATACTTTTCTTGCATGTTGGTTTAGTTTTGTAAGGCCGGCGACCACAATATGTGTTGGTTATCGATTCTTTGGACAATTAGTATGAATATCTAAAACCAGCCCAAGACACATCTTTAGCCTGGACTATACAGGTATATGTTACCCAATACAAATGTTACACCCCAAGTTTTGTAACCGATGTTTTTATTAGTCATCATGGCTACAATTTAGCAATTGTAATATCTAATTATTCTAGACTGAGAAGACACTATAAGATATCCTAATCTAGTATAGGGTTTGCATATATGTCAAAACTTAGTTGAGTTACCAGCAATATTTTTTAAAACATCGCCATCATTTCAATTGGATGCATTTTATGCCATATTGCATGTAAAAAATAATAAATGAATAACAATTTGATTTATTCCATGGAATCATTGATATTAATTGTTATCAATAAGGGTATTACCATCATCATCATCATCAAATCATCTTCATCACTTCACAAATGTTGATAAGCAAACCTCGTAAAGCCATACATTAAGGTCACTCAATTACCACCTCTCCACCATGGCCTTTAACCACCACCTGATTATATCCCAACCCCATCCCCACATGTTCGAGGTTTAAAGGTCTCATAGATGAAACATCAAATAAAATCACAATAATACAAAGAATCAATGCTAAGGAAATATATATATATATATATATATATATATATATATATATATATATATACTGTATATATATATATATATATATATATATATATATATATATATATATATATATATATATATATGTGTGTGTGTGTGTGTGTGTGTGCGTGTGAATATATAAACCATTAGTAGAAACATAACATATACACACAGTAACATCCATCGCCTTCAGAAAAAATCTAGAAAGTAATAATTCCATTGGAAAAATCATGTGAATATTACATCATTATTGATTATCTAAAATAAATTCTTCAGAAAAGTACTCGTGAAATGCGTTTTTCCGAGGCGTATTTTCTGTGTTTCGAACGGCTCTGATATCGATTCGTACAATGGGTTGTTTTAAATCTCAAACCTGAAAAAATAAAGTTGAAGCCTTCGGTTATTTCAATGCGGTCTGCTGAAAGCGTCAATTACCCTTCGCCCGGGTTCGATCGCCGAGTGCGCTGCAGGCGTTACTTAATACATACATACATATACCAAAGGCACTTCCCCAATTTTGGGGGGTAGCCGACAACAACAAGAAACAAAACAAAAAGGGGACCTCTACTCTCTACGTTCCTCCAGCCTAACCAGGGACTCAGCCGAGTTCAGCTGGTACTGCTAGGGTGCCACAGCCCAACCTCCCACATTTCCACCACAGATGAAGCTTCATACTGCTGAGTCCCCTACTGCTGCTACCTCCGCGGTCATCTAAGGCACCGGAGGAAGCAGCAGGGCCTACCGGAACTGCGTCACAATCGCTCGCCATTCATTCCTATTTCTAGCACGCTCTCTTGCCTCTCTCACATCTATCCTCCTATCACCCAGAGCTTTCTTCACACCATCCATCCACCCAAACCTTGGCCTTCCTCTTGTACTTCTCCCATCAACTCTTGCATTCATCACCTTCTTTAGCAGACAGCTATTTTCCATTCTCTCAACATGGCCAAACCACCTCAACACATTCATATCCACTCTAGCCGCTAACTCATTTCTTACACCCGTTCTCTCCCTCACCACTTCGTTCCTAACCCTATCTACTCGAGATACACCAGCCATACTCCTCAGACACTTCATCTCAAACACATTCAATTTCTGTCTCTCCATCACTTTCATTCCCCACAACTCCGATCCATACATCACAGTTGGTACAATCACTTTCTCATATAGAACTCTCTTTACATTCATGCCCAATCCTCTATTTTTTACTACTCCCTTAACTGCCCCCAACACTTTGCAACCTTCATTCACTCTCTGACGTACATCTGCTTCCACTCCACCATTTGCTGCAACAACAGACCCCAAGTACTTAAACTGATCCACCTCCTCAAGTAACTCTCCATTCAACATGACATTCAACCTTGCACCACCTTCCCTTCTCGTACATCTCATAACCTTACTCTTACCCACATTAACTCTCAACTTCCTTCTCTCACACACCCTTCCAAATTCTGTCACTAGTCGGTCAAGCTTCTCTTCTGTGTCTGCTACCAGTACAGTATCATCCGCAAACAACAACTGATTTACCTCCCATTCATGATCATTCTCGCCTACCAGTTTTAATCCTCGTCCAAGCACTCTAGCATTCACCTCTCTCACCACTCCATCAACATACAAGTTAAACAACCACGGCGACATCACACATCCCTGTCTCAGCCCCACTCTCACCGGAAACCAATCGCTCACCTCATTTCCTATTCTAACACATGCTTTACTACCTGTGTAGAAACTTTTCACTGCTTGCAACAACCTTCCACCAACTCCATATAACCTCATCACATTCCACATTGCTTCCCTATCAACTCTATCATATGCTTTCTCCAGATCCATAAACGCAACATACACCTCCTTACCTTTTGCTAAATATTTCTCGCATATCTGCCTAACTGTAAAAATCTGATTCATACAACCCCTACCTCTTCTAAAACCACCCTGTACTTCCAAGATTGCATTCTCTGTTTTATCCTTAATCCTATTAATCAGTATTCTACCATACACTTTTCCAACTACACTCAACAAACTAATACCTCTTGAATTACAACACTCATGCACATCTCCCTTACCCTTATATAGTGGTACAATACATGCACAGACCCAATCTACTGGTACCATTGACAACACAAAACACACATTAAACAATCTCACCAACCATTCAAGTACAGTCACACCCCCTTCCTTCAACATCTCAGCTTTCACACCATCCATACCCGATGCTTTTCCTACTCTCGTTTCATCTAGTGCTCTCCTCACTTCCTCTATTGTAATCTCTCTCTCATTCTCATCTCCCATCACTGGCACCTCAACACCTGGAACCGCAATTATATCTGCCTCCCTATCATCCTCAACATTCAGCAACCTTTCAAAATATTCCGCCCACCTTTTCCTTACCTCCTCTCCTTTTAACAACCTTCCATTTCCATCTTTCACTGTCTCTTCAATTCTTGCGCCGGCCTTCCTTACTCTCTTCACTTCTTTCCAAAACTTCTTCTTATTCTCTTCATATGACTGACCCAGTCCCTGACCCCACCTCAGGTCAGCTGCCCTCTTTGCCTCACGTACCTTGCGCTTTACTTCCACCTTTTTCTCTCTATATTTTTCATACTTCTCTATACTATTACTCTGCAGCCATTCTTCAAAAGCCCTCTTTTTCTCTTCCACTTTTACCTTCACTCCTTCATTCCACCATTCACTGCCCTTCCTCATGCTGCCTCCAACAACCTTCTTGCCACATACATCACTTGCAATCCCAACAAAATTTTCTTTTGCTAACTTCCACTCCTCCTCTAAATTACCAGTTTCTCTTACTCTCACCTCGTCATATGCCATTTTCAACCTTTCCTGATATTTACTTTTTACCCCCGGTTTTATTAGCTCTTCAACCCTCACTAGCTCCCTTTTACATCCACCTACTCTATTCCCCCACTCTTTTGCTACAACCAATTTTCCTTCCACCAAAAAATGATCAGACATACCGTTAGCCATACCCCTAAACACGTGCACGTCTTTCAATCTTCCAAACATTCTTTTTGTTATCAACACATAATAATGAAAGTAATAAATTATAGTATTAATCATCTTTTCATCTTCCTATTCAGTCGCTTAACTTTTCCTTCAAATTGCAAATCCGAGCGTTGAACGACTTCAGAACTTTCAGATTCAAATTCATATATCAATCATGTAGTTTATTATTATTATTATCATTATTATTATAATTATAATTATTATTATTATCATTAATATTATTATTATTATGATGATGATGATGATGATGATGATGATGATGATGATGATGTTGAGTTACTAGGGTTTATTGAAACGAAAGAAGAGTTTTTTCGCGAGTCCTAAACGGCTTCGGAAGAAAAGCTTCACGGACCTCCGAATGGCTTCAGAAAAAATGACCATAGACTTAGCATGGAGTTCTGAATGACCCTAGAACAGAAGCTCTGAACGGGCTCGAAAGAAAACTTCCCCGGATTTCCAAATGCCTTCAGAAGAAACAGCCGTACACTTAGCATGGAGTTCTGAATGACTCCAGAACAGATTTTCCCTGGAGCTCCCTGAACGGCACCTGAAGAAAATTTTCCGGGATCTTCAAAAAGCTTCAGAAGACATAGTCATAGACTTAGCATGGAGTTCTGAATGACCCTACAACAGAATCTCTGAACGGCTTTAGAAGAAAACTTTCCTGGGTCTCCAAATGCCTTCAGAAGAAATAGCCGTAGATTTAGCATGGAGTTCTGAATGACTCCAGAACAGATTCTTCTAGGAACTCCCTGAACGGCACCTGAAGAAAATTTTCCGAGATCTTCAAAATGCTTCAGAAGACATAGCCGTAAACTCAGCATGGAGTTTTGAATGACTCCAGAACAGAATCTTCCCGGAGCAATTCTGAACGGCTCCGCCCCGAGCTTCAAATGACTTCTGAAGACCTGATCTCTTTTTTTAAAACTAAGCATGCAACACAGTGAACATTGTTAATGGCTATTTTTGGAACAGGGAGCTGACTGTGAGAATTGTGTATTACAACTACAGGATCAACAGGAGGCTCTTCGGAACACCTTCATTTACAGCTGGTTTTGGTGGTTGCTGCAGAAATTGTCAAGCTTTGAAGAACATAATATATGCGCCATGAATGATCCTTTACTTGGGATTTTGCAATGATGTCCTATAATTGGAGGCTATTGGAACTAAGGAAATAAGGACGGAGATAAAAGTTGCATTTTTAATGTTCCATTAAGTAGAACTAACTGTAAATTATATTAGACAAAGAGCACATTAGGTACACTCCACACACCTGTCCCGACTTACGTGTATAGCAAAAGGCCGTCTCCATACCCTGTACTTCCAGATCGTATTGGTAAATATATTGTGATGCTAGTCGTTTACTTTAGCGTGATAACGTATGCAGAGGAAATTTATAGCATTCTTGTCTTTACCCTAATGGACAAAGACATGGATGCCATCGATTTCTCTGGGGAATCTGAGGAACTGAAGACCCACGGCACTGAAATCTCTCTTGAAGTCTAGAAGGAAACTGACGAACTAGGAAAGAATACGATGAAATCTCGAAGGAAATTGACGAGCTAAGGAAACTGGAAGATGAAATATCAAAGGAAACCAAAAAACTAAAGATCTTGAAAAAATAGAACAGAGAGAAGAGAACAGTAACGAAGAACCTTTAAACGAAGACGTAAAATAGCCTTTAATGCTAGAGGTAAGACACCTTGAAATAAAGGTAAAAAAGGCCTAATATGAGATATAAGGCACCTCAAAATAGAGGTAAAAAACCCCTTAATGCTATAAATAAGGCACCTAAAAATAAAGGTTAAAAAACTTTAATGCTAGAAATAAGGCACACAAAAATAGAGGTAAAAAAGGCCCTAATGCTATAAATAAGGCACCTAAAAATAGAGGTAAAAGAGCCTCTAATGCTACAAGTAATGGCCCTCAAAATCGAGGTCAAAAAGCCCCTAATGCTATATATAAGGCTCCTTAAAATAGAGGTCGAAGAGCCTCTAATGCTATAAATAAGGCACCTAGAAATAGAGGTCAAAGAGCCTCTAATGCTATAAATAAGGCACCTAGAAATAGAGGTGAAAGAGCCTCTAATGCTACAGGTAATGGATCTCAAAATCAAGGTAAAAAAGACCCTAATGCTATAAATAAGGCACCAAAAGGAGAGGGCAAAGAGCCTCTAGTGCTAGAAGTAATGCACCTCAAAATCGAGGTCAAAAAGCCCTTAATGCTATAAATAAGGCACCTAAAAAGAAAGGTAAAAGAGCCTATAATGCTAGAAGTAATGCACCTGAAAATCGAGGTAAAAAAGCCCCTAATGCTATAAATAAGGCACCTAAAAATAGAGGTCAAAGAGTCTCTAATGCTACAAGAAATGCACCTCAAAATCGAGGTAAAAAAACCCCTAATGCTATATATAAGGTACCTCAAAATTGATGTAAAAAAGCCACTAAGGCTATAAATAAGCCACCTAAAAAGAGAGGTCAAAGAGCCTCTAATGCTAGAAGTAATGCACCTGAAAATCAAGGTCAAAGAGCCCCTAATGCTAAAAATAAGGCACCTAAAAATAGGGGTCAAAGGGCCTCTAATGCTATAAGAAATGCACCTCAAAATCGATGTCAAAAAGCCCCTAATGCTATAAATAAGGCACCTAAAAAGAGGGGTCAAAGAGCTTCTAATGCTAGAAGTAATGCACCTCAAAATCGAGGTCAAACAGCCCCTAATGCTATAAATAAGGTACCTAAAATGAGGTCAAAGAGCCTCTAATGCTACATGTAATGCACCTCAAAATCGAGGTAAAAAAGCCCCTAATGCTATTAATAAGGTACCTAAAAGTAGAGGTCAAAGAGCCTCTAATGCTACAAGATATGCACCTCAAAATCAAGGTAAAAAGCCCTTAATGCTATAAATAAGGCACCTAAAAAGAAAGGTCAAAGAACCTCTAATGCCAGAAGTAATGCACCTCAAATTCGAGGTCAAAAAGCCCCTAATACTATAAATAAGGCACCTAAAAATGGAGGTCAAAGGGCCTCTAATGCTACAAGAAATGCACCTCAAAATCGAGGTCAAACAGCCCCTAATGCTATAAATAAGGCACCTAAAAAGAGAGGTCAAAGAGCCTCTAATGCTAGAAGTAATGCACCTCAAAATCGAGGTAAAAAAGCCCCTAATGCTATAAATAAGGCACCTAAAAACAGAGGTCAAAGCCCCTCTAATGCTACAAGTAATGCACATGAAAATCAAGGTAAAAAAGCCCCTAATGCTATAAGTAAGTCACCAAATAGAGAGGTCAAAGAACCTCTAATGCTAGAAGTAATGCACCTCAAAATCGAGGTAAAAAAGCCGCTAATGCTATTAATAAGGTACCTAAAAATAGAGGTCAAAGAGCCTCTAATGCTACAAGAAATGCACCTCAAAATCGAGGTCAAAAAGCCCCTAATGCTATAAATAAAGCACCTAAAAATAGAGGTCAAAGAGCCTCTAATACTAGAAGTAATGCACCTGAAAATCGAGGTAAAAAGGCCCCTAATGCTATAAATAA
>NC_090739.1:46931713-46951713 GCF_036898095.1 Palaemon carinicauda
CCTTTCCTACATTCACTGACTACCATGAAGGTCAAATGAACTTTAGCAAATATTTGAAAGATACTTTATATCTTTATACTCATATACCCATTGTAGTATATATAATTCCAATGTATAATGCTCATGTTCGGAAAATAGCCTTACGTTATTTTTTTCTCTCTCTCTTTTTAAGCACTTTAGTGTCAATTTCATTTTGTTACTGTTAATACAGAAGGAAATTCTCATTATTTTCTTTTGCAACTTTATCATTATCATAGTTTGCTCTTCATTCTTTTCGTATCAATCAAAATTGCTTCGTCTGTTCTAGTATGGTCTAACATTGAAGAAAATTTGAATTAACGTGTGGAAAAGCCCGGAACCTTCGGTTTTTTAAATGTTTTACTCTAACATATCTTACTGGAAATGCCAGTCGAAGAGTATTTTGATTGCCCATTATATTCTTATTTACATGAGGCCGTTTTCTCATATATTCTACATCCAGATGCCACCCAGCCATGCTATTCAGTTTCTCCTCATCCTTAGTAATCAATATCTGGAAGACCAACCACCCCTTACCTCCTTGTAGTTGCCTGACTCGTAGCCTTTGCGTTCCTCAAATTCCTACCTGCCCTGCCACTTTTCTCACCTTCTGCTCAGTATCTGTTACTAACCCATTAAACCCGACCATAGATTATACTTCCTTAATATCTTCCCCGTACATGAGCGTAGCATGTCTCTTTGCTCTCTATAAGAAATGTCTACCGGTTTCCTACTGAATATCTGACCGAGTCCAGCCCGTGAAACTATTTTTTTTTTTTAACAGATAATATACGAAAGAGGGCTTCGTCATCATTAGTGAAATATTTTCCATTGTATGTTCTCGTAAATTACATAAAAGCAGATTGACTTCAACATGTAAGTCAATTTTAAATGGATCTGACAATACACGAAGGATGGACATTATCTGCTAAGTTTTACTAGAACCTTCCGTCTGGAACAAAATAGTTTACTGAAACATGATCTGAAAATCAGAGAAATATAGTATCGTTTTCTCCTAAGAAGGAAGTGGTCTGGAAACTTCACAATGTGCGAGTGGGTCAAGTGAATATTACCTGGTGGAGGTGTCCACATAAAGGACCCCTAAAACTCCAGGGAGGGATCTAAACGAGCGATCATATCATATATCCTCTATGGCGACCAATGTCGGAGTTAAGTTACAATATTCGGGTGATATATCAATTCTAGCTTGTAGTTGCTGGAAAACCAATAACTTTTATGAAAACGGGTCGTCTCTAATATTGTGATGCTCTGACGATAATATAATACCCTAAGAGATTAATGGCTACTGAGTCAAACAAATGTGTTTCACTTTATCTGATGAACCAGGATCCTGTCCCTCTCGTTCGAATGTAGCAAGCATTAAATCCTGCACTTCGTCAAAAGATATATGCTTCATAAAACTTTGAATATTGTGTACCTTTATTCTTTTTCCTAAGCAGTTTATTAATTAGTTTCCTAATTTGTTTAATAGTTTGTATATTTCTATGGTAATAGGCCCTTTTAATACATTTTTTGACTGTTCAGTGTTTGTGCAGGTCTTTTCAGCCTTCTCATAGAATTTATATTTTCTTCATTCATTTCCTTTAGGGTTTTAAGATTCTCGATGGAAAGCATATGAAAATATTAATAAATAAACTAGTCATAAAGCTCATAAGGGCAAGCTTGATTCTTAGTTCCCTTCACCATAGAACATCTTAACTTACTTTCCCATCTACCCTAGCAAATGAACTTTCGCTGCCAAAGTTTGAATTAAGGGAGGATGTTCTAATTCGCTCTGTTGGCCACTATTGTTAAAACCACGGCGCCTATGTGGAGACAGTATTTGTGGCAAAGTATTTTGTTTTCAAGATTCTCATCCCTCAATCTTTAGTGTGTTTTTATGGCTTCACAATGCTTTATCTAATGACTATACCTTAGGAATGAATTTTAGATGGTTTTCATTTAGTTTAAAAAGATAATCCTTGTTGTCAACATTTTTCCTTTTCTCTTTTCATGAATATCTTGATTGATACTACAGCTTTTTTCATCAATATTCAATATACGATAGACGTCATTTGCGAGGATATGTATGTTAATATACAAATTCATTAATTTTAAGCTGGCTATATCATGCAAGAGGAATATAATAAATTATGTCAATATCAAAATCATATTTCCTTAACTATTTCATTATTATCATCTGAAAGAATATACAAGAGCGTCCATTGTTTAATATCAACCGGCATTACGTATTAGGTTGGCCAAAGCACCAGCCACCCATTGAGAAACTATTGCTAGAGATTTATTGGGTCCTTTGAGTGGCCAGATAGTACTACATTGGATCCCTCTCTGGTTACGGCTTACTGTTTCTTTGCCCACATATACACCGAAAAGTCTGGCCTATTCTTCATACATTCTCCTCTTTCCTCACATATCTGACAATACTAAGATAACCGGAAAATTCTTCTTCACTCAAGGGGTTAACTACTGCACTGTAATTGTTCAGTGGCTACTTTCCACTTGGTAAGGGCAAAAGAGACACTTTAGCTATGGCAAGCAAATCTTATAGAAGGACACTCCAAAATGAAATCATTGTTCTCTAGCCGTGGGGAGTGCCATAGACTCTACCATGGTCTCCACTGTCTTGGGTTAGAGTTCTCTTGCTTGACGGTATACTCGGGTACACTATTCTATCTGCTTCCTTATTTCCTTTCCAGTCTGGGTTATTTTCCCTGTTGGATACTTGGGTTTATAGCATACCTTGTAATAATAATAATAATGATAATAATAATAATAATAATAATAATAATAATAATAATAATAATAATAATAATAATAATAATAAAAAGTCTATATACACAACAGTTTTTACCTCAGATTTCCGGATTACACACTTAACATAATTACACACTCTAATATATATATATATATATATATATATATATATATATATATATATGAAAACACATACATGGATACACATGCATATATATATATATATATATATATATATATATATATACAGTATATATATATATATATATATATATATATATATATATATATATATATGTGTGTGTGTGTGTGTGTGTGTGCGTTGGTACATGTATGTAGGATTTGGAATGGTGAGATAAAATCGAAAAAAGTAAAAGTTGATTTTATGTTGGTTGAACCCTACAGAAAAAAAAAAAAGGAATTGAGGGATCGGTTAAAGGGTGCTTAGCCTAGCAGCCTCGTAAGTGGGACAGGTAGTAAGATCGACAAATCATTCTACAATTTGAAGGTTTACAAACAAAGAGGCGCCAGTCAAAATGTGAAGGAGAAGGACACTCCAAAATCAAACAATTGTTCTCTAGTCTTATGTAGTGCCATAGACTCTGTACCATGGTCTTCCACTGTCTTTGGTTAAAGTTCTCTTGTTTGAGGGTACACTTAGACACACTTTTCTATCTGTTTCCTTATTTCCTTTTCGTACTTGACTTTTTTTTTTTCTTGATGAAGCCTTTGGGCTTATAGCATCCTGCTTTTCCAGTTAGGGTTGTAGGTTACCTTGTAATAATAATAATAAACCATACATTTTGGAATTATGAAAACTATTATCAATAAAAGATACATCACAATGATTTCTCTCTTCAAGTTTTTAGAAGGTATACACGTCCTATACATGAAAGCCAAAGTCAGAACCTGAGTGCCTCTGGCTATGTCACACTGTCCCCCTTACCTAAAAGGGAAGAACCACAGGAGTGGGCACTGCATTTAATCAAGACCAATTGAAGCGATTAATCTCAGCCAATCGAAAGAAGGGAATGTAAGATAATGGGGGCTCTGTAATTGTCACATGTTATGACGTCCCTTCTATGGTCATCAACTCATACATTAGGTAATGGCTGGGACGTCAGGCCTACGAAATTCCCGTTGGCATCGTGCTTTTTCAAAAAGTTTCAATAGAAAAAGACTAGATTTCGTGTTGCTATTTAGATCTCTTACAAAAATTATCTCTTATCCGTATAAGAAATTTATTTTAATGTTTCCGTCATTGTTTGCTTTGTCGTACGCGTAGATTTGGGTAATTTTTTTCTTGAAAAAAAATTATTAGAATGGTCTCTCTCTCTCTCTCTCTCTCTCTCTCTCTCTCTCTCTCTCTCTCTCTCTCTCTCTCTCTCTCTCTCTCTCATATATACATATACACACACACACACACACACACACACACACACACACACATATATATATATATATATATATATATATATATATATATTCTTACGAAGCTGGTTTAACATATGTAGAGTATTTTATTCACGTATTTCATTTGTGTATTTAATAGATGTAAAGCTAGCTCGTAAGGTGGGTCCTACTCACGTAGGATTAAGTAAATGTATGTAAATTACATAAGACTGTCTTCATTCATTTAGTTGTATTTTCATTCAGTTCTGTATATGTAAATTTACGTTATTTTAAAGAATTGAATTTTCATTTCACAAAGATTGGTTACGAAGTCTTATGTAGTGTTGTTAAAAGGTATGAATGACACACACGAGGTATAAACGCCAGGGATTACATCATGTTTCCACGTGGTTGGAAGTTGCATGAAGGTTCTAGACTAAAACTGTAACAGTTAATTTTGTGGAAAGTCTTGCGTTATTATAGAGTTCCTCTTGAATATGTAAATTTGAATAAGTTTGTTCATGAGCATAGCAAGGGCAAAGTTAATGTTAGTGGAGTCCTATCAAATGAATTTCCAGTGAACAGTAGAGTACTCCAAGGGAATGTGTTGTCACCTATGTTGTTTACCCTCCTCATGGATTTTGTAATGCATAGAACAGTTGGGGATGGTGGAGAAGGATTGGAATGGATTAGCTGACCAAGAGTATGCTGATGATGCTGTCCTTATTAGCAGAACTCCAAAGGATTTGCAATGCCAGTTTACCAGAATGCATTAAGTATCACATGAGGTTGGGCTCAAGATAAATAGAAGAAAGACAGAGATGATGAGATCGGAATATGCTTTGGAAGATGAAATATCATTGGAAGGAGAAAGGATTAATGAGGTAGAATCATTTGAATATTTAGGAACTATGATCTCTAATACAAGGCCTTCGGAACTGGAATTTAATGAAAGATTAAAAAAAAAAACTAATCAGATAATGGTAAGGTTAAGTAAAATTTGGAAAACAAACCGCCTGAAATTGCATATAAAAATCAGGCTATATATCAGTTGAATGAGGTCGGTGTTACTTTCTGGACATGAGTCATGGTATAACAACAAAACAGAGTCCAATAGACTTTGTAGATTTGAAAACAACCCCCGCAGAAGAATTTTGGGAGTGAAATGGCAGGAAAGGATTAGAAATGAAACTATAAGGGAGATTACTCGAGTGCCATATGTGGATGAGATCATGGTGAAGAGTAGATGGAGATGGTTTGGTCATGCTCTTCGCACTACCCAAGAAGATTAGTACACAAAACATTTGAATGGGCTCCAGAAGGCACTTGAAGAGTTGGAAGACTCGAGCCTACATGGCTGAGGACTATGAAGCGTGAAGTGGGAGGTGATGAATGGAGAAGTATTGATTTAAAAGTTCAAAATAAAGACGACTGGCGAAAACTAACTTAGGCCCTTTGCGTCAATAGGCGTACGAGGGGATGATGGTGATACACACACACACACACACAACACACACATTTATATATATATATATATATATATATATATATATATATATATATATATATGTGTGTGTGTGTGTGTGTGTGTGTGTGCGTATGTGCTTGTGTGTGTATATACATATATGCACACCACACGTACGTATATATGTATATATATATATATATATATATATATATGTGTGTGTGTGTGTGTGTGTGTGTGTGTTTATGTGTGTATATACATACCTGCACACCACACACACACACACACACACATATATATATATATATATATATATATATACATATATATATGTATATATAAATATATACATATATATATATATATATATATATATATATATATATATGTGTGTGTGTGTGTGTGTGTATACATGTATATTCATTCATATACGTGTAAACCATACAGTAGAAATTTAGCATATGATGGTCAGATTCAATAAACCACAGGGAAAATGGAAATACTCACAACATCTGCAAGAGGACTCTTGAAGATATCATTGGACGATATTAGTCGGGATTTACTCAGTATTTTCATTTTCCCTTTAGTTTCCTGCACACACACATATATATGTATATATATATATACGTACATATCTAATGATATAAACAGTATACATACCATTATCATTATTACTTGCTAAGGCACAACCCTAGTTGGAAAAGCAAGATGTTATAAGCCCAAGTGTTCCAACAGGGGAAATGGTCCAGTGAGGAAAGGAAATAAGAAAATAATAAACTAAAAGAAAAGTAATGAACAATTAAAATAGAATATTTTAAGAAGAGTAACAATATTATAGTAAATCATTGATATATAAACTACAAAAACTTCAAAAAATAATAGAAGGAAGAAAAATAAGATAGAATATTGAGCCCGAGTGTACCCTGAAGCAAGAGGACTCTAACCGAAGACATTGGAAGACCATGGTACAGAGGCTATAACCACTACACAAGACTAGAGAACAATGGTTTGATTTTGGTGTGTTCTTCTCCTAGAAGAGCTGCTTACCATAGCTAAAGAGTCTCATATACCCTTAACAAGAGGAAAGTAGACACTGAACAATTACAGTGCAGAACGAAGAAGAATTGTTTGTTAATCTCAGTGTTGTCATGTGTATGAAGACAGAGGAGAATGTGGAAAGAATAGGCTAAACTGTTCATGTGTGTGTAGGCAAAGACAAAATGAGCCATAACCAGAGAAAGGGATCCGATGTACTACTGCCTGGCCAGTCAAAGACTCTCATAACTCTTTAGTTGTAGTATATATATATATATATATATATATATATATATATATATATATACATATATATAAACACCATACATACACACGTATATATATATATATATATATATATATATATATATATATATAATACGTATATACGTATATATAAATATTGCATTCCTTATCCTTTATCTTGATATAAATATTTGGCACTGTTGTTAAATTAGTTCTATGTGCATTTTGCATAAGATTTTTCATATATTTCAGACCATCCTTTACATTCAGATCTTCCCAAACTGAACCATCCTGTGCATAATACTGAGTATGCAGTAAATTCTTACAGTCTTGCCTTCTCCATCATAAGGCTCAATACTGCACAGTATTTTATAAGTTTTATTCCATCTGTGACAACATTATGGAATGATCTTCCTAATCTGGTTGTTGAATCAGTGAAACTCCAGACGTTCAACATTGTTGCAAATGCTTTTGTGTTGAACATGTTGAAGTAAGTTTCATTTCATAATTTATATATGGTTTATCCATTTAACATTGTTTGTGACCTTTCAACATATTTTCTAATTTCTCCCCATTCAAATTCGTAATTTCACTATTTCCTTTCTGTACTAGCTGCTTTCCATTTTTTGAACCCTTAGGAATGTAGCATAATTCTTTTCCAATTAGTATTGTAGCTTGGATAATAATAATAATAATAATAATAATAATAATAATAATAATAATAATAATAATAATAATAATAATAATAGTAATAATAATAATAATGTTCTTTTCTATTTAAAATAATGCTATATGGAATACTAATAGTGAAAATAATAAAAATTAAAGTTACGATTGCGATAGTAGTGATAATAATGATAATTTTTATTGCTATGAACTTTATTATCATTATGATCATCACTACCAAATATCATCACCTGCTTATTATCACTATTAACCTTCTGCAGCTAATTTTGACAACAAAACCCAAGCATGGACCATAATTGGTCATCGAACCAATAAAATCCTGCAGGAAACTGTAGTACCCCATCATTTATTTATTTCCCTATTTCCTTTCCTCACTGGGCTATTTTTCTCTATTGGAGCCCTTGGGCTTATAGCATCTTTCTTTTCCAACTAGGGTTGTAGCTTGGCTAGTAATAATAACAATAATAATAATAATAGAACTATTCATTGCCACTAATGTCCCTGGTTGATATCAGGCGAAGTGGTCATGAACATTCTTTTATCATTTGCAAATCGCAACGTAAGCACTTTGATTATCATGTGACCATGCAACCACCACTCATTTTCCTCAGTATGTACTCAACGGGGCTCTTGGGGAGAAATGTGTTTGTGTATATTCAATTGTTCACTAATTCTCATATCGTTTATTTATTTGCTTATTTCCTTAATAGCTGGTCTATTTTTCTCTGTTGGAGCCCTTGGGCTTATAGCATCCTGCTTTTCCAACTAGGGATGTAATTTAGCTAATAATAATAATAATAATAATAATAATAATAATAATAATAATAATAATAATAATAATAATAATAATAATATGTATGTACACGCATTAGAAATAAAAGATAGCCATTTTACGTACACACTCTCAATTGCTGCCTCTAAATCTCATATCTTAACATGTAACTCACTTACGTTGGTTTGAAGGACCACTGGTAACGCTAAAGAAGTTGCTGAATTTAAACTGAAGCTTCAAATTAACAGTATAATAATTGGGCTATCAGGTTTTTTCACCTTCCCCACTACAGGTTCACCAGGTAAATTGGTTTCAAGTGGAACCTCCATCAGATCAGGCAAGGACACGGCCAGAGAGAGGTTTGTACTATTGTTTAGAATGGGAGTAGATGGCTATTGAATATCTTTTAAATCTTTAAGTATCTGTTTTGATTTTTCTACAATTTCTACAATTTCTACAATTTTTTTTATTATTCAAAACGAGTGAAAGTGATCACTGGAAATTCAGGGGTGAAAATGGCTATCTTTAGGTTACTTCAAGCAAACGCAATTTTTTTCCGATATCCAGTATCTTGTTTTTTTCTACAATGCGGATATTTTTTTTTCTTTTAACTTTCGATAAGAATTAGCTAAATAAATTGCAAAAATTATAGAAATATGAACAAGCCTTAAAAAATTAAGTTGATAATTATGATCTGAGATCTTTCCAGAAAAAGCCGAAATGAATCATTGTAGGTTACTATCGAATGAGATTTGCACATAAAAAAAAAACTGCATCTAGAATTATGAAACGTTCTAACGGAAATCGAATAATGGAAGAGGGTGAGAAGACGATCGGCCGGGGGGGGGGGGGGGGGCCAAACGGGAAAGAATGTACAAGTGGATCAAGTAGAATCGACAGAGCGATGTGTTTGTTGGATACATCGACACTTAGAGAGAGAGAGAGAGAGAGAGAGAGAGAGAGAGATTTGTTTGTTTTAATCAATTTATTGCGCCCATTGGCGGCAGACATTTGAGTAAATGGTAATACAGTAATATTGTTTACAGCTACATTGTAATTAAGTTATGCCAAAAGAATAATAAAAAAATAAAGTATATACAGACATTTAAGTACATATTAAAACAATATTATTTACATATATAATGAAGGTTATACAAAGTAATACAAAATAAAGTATAGACAGACATTTAGTAAATATTAGAAATAATATTGTTCATTTCTATATATTAAAGGTTATGCAAATTAATTCATATGGAATACAAATTAAATTTAGTTTGATTTCGTATGTAGGTTGTGCCTATCTTTAGTTAATATTACAAAAAAGTTGATTATTCAGTATCCACCTAAGTGAGGATGGTGCATGAGGAGAGAGAGAGAGAGAGAGAGAGAGAGAGAGAGAGAGAGAGAGAGAGAGAGAGAGAGAGAGAGAGAGAGAGAGAAAGAGAGAGAGAGAGACTGTAGTACCAGGTTTCCTAACGAAGTTTGATGGAAAAGAACTAAGCAGGGTGAAATTTTTTTTTCTATTGTATGCGTGCAAAAACTAGTTTTGTCGCTTCAGGACAGAGTAACGCATATTGTACTTTTTGTTATTTTTTTTTCTAAAAGCATACATCTAACACCAAAGGGGCTGGCCGTTCTATGAACAACTATAGTTACGATAGAAGTGTTTGTATTTGAGAGAATCTGAATATTTTTTTGTTCTATAATAAGAGGGAAAGCAGCATTGCTTTGACAGTGGTTAGTTGAAGGCGACAAGGTAATTATGTCGGTGAAATATGATACACATTTGGAACCAGAAAAACGGATAGGACTTATTTAGAAAACCTATTAGCGCACACAACATTGCAGTGTGACAAAACTAATCTTAAAATAATTCATTGGCTTCAGTTATTTCCGAATTCTATATACAGTAGTGTACAACTTAAATGGCCTTCGTTATAACTCTTACTTTCCTACGTGTACTGCTTGTAAAACATCTTTTCCCAAAGGAGAATTTAAATAATTGATACCGTTTGCTTGATTTGAATCGAACAAACGGTAAGTTTTATAGCTATACCGCAATGAATATATTTATATATGCACAAGGTAACAAAGATGCAAATCAAGTTCTCCTCCAATGGGCGGGAAACTCAGTCCTCATAGTTGGATTGTATAATTTCTTTTGCATTGATTGTGTCCAGTGTGGAACATCATAGGAGAATTGAAACCATGTGGATATTGAACGATACATTTAGATTTCTAGCCACAGAATATTGTGACCGGAGGGTACACCTAACCCAAAACTGGCTCTCTCTCTATTTGCCAGCTCAGTTTGGCAGAGGCAAGTGGAGAGAGAGTATCATTCCTAAACCGGTACAAAGTCTGAATGAAAAATTTTAAAAGTAGAGTTTTAGAATACAACTCTGATTGGGATCGAAGGGACGCGCAACGTAAATTTCGGTGGCTCCCCGCCAAGAAAAACGGGATTTGAATTTCCCGCGGCATTGCGGCTGTCACAGAATTATTGGAACTCATAATTAAAAATTAATATTAATAAGTAAATTTAGAAACTTTTGTGAATATTATTTAAGAAAAAATTAATTCTAAATATTTGGCAAGATGTCTACGATGTTTAGAGAAATAATGAAACAATCTGCACCGAAACTCGAACGCATACCGTCATCCTCGTCGGTGGCGTCCCTGAGAGAACTTAGACGAAGAGTTAGTGTCGAAAGTATGGCCGAGGAGACAAGTGACGACGTCCAAAACCTGGAGTACCAGGTTACTTTGGTGAGTATTTTGTTTACAAATTATTTTTTGTTTATGTATTGGATTTAAAGCTTGGAGTAGCTAACTGCCGACTGTGCGTAGAAATAAGTATATTTGTGAAATTTTTGTGCTTTTGTAAGTCAAGTGACATTTTGGAAGTTGTGAACTCGCGCGTGACAGATCAGCTGTTGCTTGTCTCATACGAGAAAGTCCGTGTGTTATTCGTAAAGTTGCTTAATTCACTTAAAGATAAGTGATATTGTGTGTGTTACTTTTTTAGAATAGAGGAACAAAATTCAAGAAATCTGTGCGAAACATGCTGAAAAATTTTTAAAAGAGAGATAAGCATATATATGTGCTATAATGAAAAAAAAAGCTAATTTAAACGCATAGCAATGGAAAGTGTATAGTGAAGATTTGTACAGGTTAGTGAGACTGAATATATTTTGAAATAGTGGATAATGCTCGTATTCCTGTGGATTTCCTGCCTGATCCGTGTTATTAAAAGTTTTGAATTTGTCAACAGTTTTGTAAGCTTTGTTGGAGGCCTCTATCAACGTTTTTTGTAACGAGACTTCCGGATTTATTTGTGATACAAGTTTAGCAGGACATTCGTAGGGATCGTGTACGAGTTAAGTTTATTGTCCTGTTGGAAATGTAAACACCGAATGAAATTTTAGTGGAGGACTTTGTTGTCATGCCAAGACGTGTCCCTTTTGGTAAGTGCTCTCCGGATAGCATCCACATTTTCCCTACGGTGCTTGTTTACGTTTTGTACTAATATTATCCCAGGCTCATATGAGATTTATTTATTTATTTTTTTTATTTTAATAGCCTTGTTAATCTATTGAGAGAGTAATCGATTGTTGCAATGCATAGACCAATAATTTACTCTATATGATCCAGAATAGCTTTCATTAATAGGGCTCCCCAAAATTGATAATTTGTTTGATATCACACTAATATACTGTATTTGTATTGAGAAGATAACAAAATAACAGTGAATCATTTCTACGTTTACCAGGGGACTGTTTCCGCCATCTTCCGTTTTCTTTGAACACATGTATACTATTTTAAAACCGTTTTAGTAAGTTTTAAGGGAGAATTTAATAATAATGACACTCCTCTTTATTGATACCATTTTCATTATGAAAAGGAGATGGTTTTTGTCTCATACAGTTTCAATTAAATACACAGTTTAAGTTCATTAATGAGTGTTTCAATATTGGTAATAGTTTTTGCATTTATTCAATACATTTTGGTGATGATTCTACAGAATAATTCCATTTAAGAATTTTAAATTCACAATCTTCACAGATTTATGATAGTACCCTGCGTTTAGGCTCATGTTTTATCAAAGTTGATTTTTTTTTTCTTTTTGTATTAAGATTGTCAGTCACCTGCACTTATTACATATTTCGACTCATAGATTTCTCCTAAGAACTCTAGTACAGGAAATATAAAGACCAAGTAAGCTGTAAGTATTATTTTAATGCTTCCCGTGAGTCAACATCAAATCGATTACTTTTACCCCTTCCCTTCAGCTTGTTTTCTCTGTTTTCTTCATGTGTGCTTGTATGTATGTTCGTCTCTGTAATATATTCCCAATCTGTTATATGTATTAAGTTTGCTGATTTTCACGCCATTTATCGCCAATCATCCAATTTTTCTTTGTTGAATGTAAACTTGATTGCGTACCTTACGCAAGGTTATCGGCGGTTGGGATAAAATCGTCGTTTTGAGATTTTAATGTCATGCATATTACTAAAATATATATAATTTTCATCATCATCATCATTATCTCCTACGCCTATTGACGCGAAAGGCCTCGGTTAGATTTCGCCAGTCGTCTCTATCTTGAGCTTTTAATTCAATACTTCTCCATAATTTTCACTATATTTAAAATATATTTGTTTTAAAAAGTTTGGTAACATCGAATCGAGATAGTATTTATGGAAATAAGTGTCTAGACTCAGTAGATTCGTTCTTGCCTATCAACTCGCGTAATCCTCGAAAGATGAAAGGGTGCGTCCCCTGTATATGCGTCATTGTCCCTCGTGTGCTGCTTTGGAGGCAACATTGATGTAGATAAGGACATCATTACAAGTCAGGCTGCGTATTTCCTGTTCGTTTCCCCACACATCAATTATAGGTGCATGACAGTCTCCTTTTCTCCTTTTAGAAATTTGTCTTCAAGTGATTATTACCATATCCGGATTATGCAGTAAAGATATGAAAAAGTTCCGTATGCATGTTACCGTACCGGGTAACCTCCATCTGTAAAATATAAAGCTGTTTTCTTTATCTTTTATGTTTACAATTATAAATAGAGACCTCTTGAATTTGAAATGAAAATGGTGTATACTGTTCTGTATTCTTTTCTAATCCTTTGTTAACAGTGTCTCAACATTTGGTACAATTTCCGTACCTTTTGTTATTACAATTTTTATTACTGAATGTTAATCATTTACAGGTCTGTTATTGTTAAAAATCTGTTAGCCTTTATTTAGAAAATTTTATTGCTATTAACCTGGGAATCCAACGCTATATTGGATTTCATTTTTTTTTTCAGTATCCTTGTTGATGTGAGTTTTCACAGTTACTTGTAGAATGTGTAGGCTCACTATTTTTTACAGGTCCCCTTGAACAAAATTGCCTAGTGTCACAGAAGTTGTGCATCAGTAATGAAATGGTACAGGGGAAAGTTTTGAAAAATTATCTTGATTAAAAGAATAATTACGATTGCACAGAACGAATGGTGTAGGATGCAGGCATAGATTAGCCAGAATGAAGTCCTAATATCATAAGGTGAACTTATACTATTGATTCTTATATTTGGTTTGTGAAAATCGTGAGATGCTAGCCATATATTTTACTTAGTGTCAATTGTTAATTTAGCTGACCTACGCAATTACTGACATTTCCCACCCGTGTTACCTTACAATATTTCCAATGTCAAAGGTGCAAATTATTTCCTTGTTTCTTACTGCTAATATACTGTATTATTAGATTTATTAGTGTCCTATCTTGATTTACTCATCTTCTTGAAATTAGTCTTTGCAGCCTCTCTTCGGTCCCTAGCTGCGCCCATTTTTAATCCATCTACTATACCTCCGTTCCCTCTTCCTTTCTACCATCTTGCTGTCCAAATTCTTAAATTTGTCTTCGTAGCTACGAAGTTTTCCTCCAGTGGCACTTTGCCTCTGAATGGTCTCTCCGTCCCAACACTTGGCCCTACGGTACATCTTCATAAATCCAGATCCCAGCAGGAGAGAAATCTCTGAGAGTTTGTTCTTAAAAAACTGACATGTCACTTTCACAATACGAAAACCATCGGACCGTCAATGAAGGCGCGTCTGTCTTTCGTCGTGGGTCTGATAGGAAGGTGTCTTGGGCTTTTCTTGTCTCTGAAACTTCGTCCTTTTAAATGATTTAGCTTGTCTGCGAACGCCTTGTTTTTTGGAATTTTCTGTCTACTGTGTTCTTTCATCCCCGCCGTGGATTCTTTATCCGTAAGGTCGAGCTGCCCTTTCGGAGGGGGTCACATACTTCCTGGGTTACTGGTATTTATATTTTCGATTTTGTCATCTTGGTGATTCTGTTGTCATAGGTACTCGAAGGCTTAGCTATTAGCTGGTCACTCGACTAGATTTTTATACAAATATAAGATTAATTTTAATAAATTTCAAGTTTGTAGATGGCCAGCGCTTTGAATTGATTGGCCAGTTAGAAGTATAGTTTTTCTATGCTGATTGACCCTCACGCTCTAAAGGTCATGGTTAACTTGCAAGGTTAACCTAATTGGTAGACTTGATGCGCGTTCTTTCCTAATGTTTAAGTGACATTTTATGTGCATATCATTATAGACTAAACTGGAAAAAAAACTTTATTATTAATTAAGATTTTATTGCTTATTAGTTAGTCACTTTATAAGCAGAGACATTCGGACTGTGTGTATGGTTTAGTAACAATGCTTTGAGGTAAAAACCAAGAGTGGCACATAATATCTATGTATTTGAATACTGGGTCAACCCGGCCGTCCTTTTTGCGTATTTTATTTCATCAATTTCATTGTAATTGCAATGGCTTAATTAGTTGAAGTTCTTTTTGGTTGTAGGATTGATGAATAATATTACTCAGCTTTAAATTGTACATTCGCAGATAAATATAAATATGCATATATATATATATATATATATATATATATATATATATATATACATATATATATATTATATACATTCTTTTTTTCTAATTAGCAATGCTATTCATCTTACCATTCACGCTGCTGTATTGTTCTCGGTGTGGGGCGGGGGCTAATTTTTCCATTTTTTCCTGAAAACTTTGGATAATGTGATTTTTGTTCTAAGGAGTATCTCGCATTGTTGTTCAGAAGACTACACCACTTCTGAAAGCTTTCATAATAGCATTAAATAGCGGATGTTCAAATGTGTTATCCGACGTATATTTGATGGTTCAAGTTTGGTGACATTCGCAATTACAATAATGAATGTAATTTCACATTTCAAATTTTTTTAAATTTTGCTACAACAGCAGTCAAATATATATATATATATATATATGTATATATATATATAACATATATATATATATATATATATATATATATATATATATATATATATACATATATATAACATATATATATATATATATATATATGTGTGTGTGTGTGTACAGTATGTATATATTTATGTATATATATATATATATATATATATATATATATATATATATACATATATATATATATATATATATATATATCATGCATGCCTACATACATTTTTAAGCAAACGTTTGCCAAGGTCTTTTACCTATCGCAGACGTTGATTATTGCCAATTGAATTGCAGATAACTTTCTCTTAATAGTTGAGTGTTCCGATTTGTTTTAACCTTTCACCCTGGACATCCTTATTGGAGGCACGCCCTTTTTCTTCTCGTGATGGTTACTATTTTTAGCATCTCTGAAGATGCATCCTGAATTAATCGTCTTTGCTACCCTCAATACCCTGCCGTAGAGTAAGGCTTCTTTCAAGTATTTGTTTGATGCAAGTCTTACCTCCATATTCACTATATCTTGATGTCTAGTGTAACCCTTAATTTATATATACATATATTATATATATATATATATATATATATATATATATATATATATATATATATATATTATGTATGCATATCTTATTATCGTGGCTTGATACAAATATATGTATATATATATAAATATATATATATATATATATATATATATATATATATATATATATATATACATATATATATAAATATATATATATATATATATATATATATATATATATATATATATAATGTTAGGTATATAATGGGAATAAATAAGCGTCACAGTTCATTTAGTGTAAGAAAACTGTAGTGACAAACTTTTTATCTCGTTAGAAATTAGAAAAATATGATGGATATACTGTACGTGGATGAGCACCTTACAGGCAGACCCTTTTTATCTACAGTATCTACCGGTGCTGTCCTCAGCATCCTTTGGTTTACCTTTGTTTTTTTTTTTGTTTTTTTTTTTTTTGTCATCACGTACGGGCCACGTGATACTCATAAGGGGGGCGGGTGTAGTATGGTCCTACAGCTGATATTAATGTTACCTAGCTCAGACACTTGATCCCTTTGTTTATGAAATGGCATCGGTAAACCGAGATGCGATTGTACTACAGCCACTGTAAGAATTGAAGAAAAGTTTGCTGACTTTAATATAGTAGATATTACCGATAAGATGGAAGGAAGGTGTGTAGAAGAATTGTATCATCAAAGCTTGAAGTGTGATTGTAATGATCAATCATTATCATCACTAGTTGTGTATATAGTCTATAAAAGCTTCAATATTATATAATTTAATCATTATAATTTTACAAGCATGAAATGTCTACTTATTGCATCTAAACGGAATCTGTCCTTCCCTTGTGGCTGTCCCACATCCATGTGTAGCCTGGTCAGCTGAGTTTAAATTTTATGTTTTTTGCCTTATTTTTATGATTGCGAAGTTTTCATTGTCTTTACGATCTGCTAGCGAATAGATTATCGAGCCTCTCGAATCATGATTATTCATTCAATCAGATATCAGAATATTTATTTCATTAAAATATAGTAATGGGGATTATTAGAGACATCCACAATAAAACCATATGCATCTTATTTTGTTGTTGTTGGATTAAGTTTACTATAGATATATATATAATCTAGAAAAGCAAAAGGATAATGAAGCCCGGCGGAACAAATCAGATTATCACTTTAGATATCCCAGATACATTATTAGCAACAATACATATTTATCGAAATTTCTATTTGCAGATAGCCAATATAAACCTTCTATAAGCTTGCCTAGTTTTTTTTAGAGAAAGATGTTAAATTGAATAAAATATTACCATCTAAAATTCACCGTTAAGTTAATATAAGAGTTGTAGGGAATTATCATAAAGGCAAGAATTCTTTATTGAATCGCACAATAAGGCTATAAATTCCTGCCAATGAAGTGCCAGTAAATTCTGCTATATCTCAATTTCATATAGATTATTAACTCTGTAAAGTGAATCCTGTAATGTTGCGTTGACGGGATTTGAATAGTGAGATTCAAGTGTGACCTGTCTGCGCAGGTACGCTTTTCTGCCGCAGATGTTTGCAATGATTGCTCATTAGAATTTATTAAATTATGATTATCTAAAAAAAAATTATAAGTTGGAATCATGTAACACGTTTCTTGCTTTAATTTCAGGAAGGTGAATGTAATTGGAAACTGGATTGTATTTTAAGACTAATAGTTAATGTCAATGATTTTTTCCTTATAAAGATGATGGGTTTTTTATGTAATTTTTTTTTTTTTAGTTTTTTAGTTGGCGTACAATCGTGTCTTTACTCAATGTAAGAGGAAAACAGCTTTATTTTACCCTTACCGAAAGTTTTGGGAGGCTATATATTTCGAATAACGCTTCTGATCTACTCTATTAATCGAATTAAATCTACTTTGGTACTTTAATCTCCTTGCAAGACATCTAATGGTCATTAGTATCCTCACACGACTCGGGCTCATCAGTCCATGTGGTGTACAATGTCGTGCTCTGTGAAAGCGTAATGCTAGTACAGCTTGCATTCAGGTCAATACTGGTTGCCTTTCAATTCCAAGGCAACCTGTACTGTACATACTGTGCCATTGTGAAGTTCCCGAGTTCGCATTCCCGATTTTTTATGTTAAATGTCTGGTGAGGGTGTGGTCATGCTGTTTTAAGCTAGGTTTCCTACGTTTCTTCCATTCAAATATTACCAAAAAAAATCTTTATTCTTATATGAAATGTATTAGTTTAATAGCAAAACCCTTCTAACAGGTATATATATATATATATATATATATATATATATATATATATATATATATATATATCCTGTATATATATTAGATTTAACGACGTTCATTCATGAAATAACCCACCCGAAAATGCGATTTCATTGAAATACGCAATATAATGATAGAAAAGGCAAGTGAAGCTAAAATAGAAACCAATGTCATAAATACTACGTTGATAGCAGTCATTTTAGATTCAGTTGCTCTATTTGAATGCCTCTTTGTCCCACCAACTTTACATTTTAATGAATGGGCTTGGTAGCTTGGCATCGCCTGTCTACAACAAAGCATGCGGCTATTCTCTCTTGTCGTGAGTGGCGTAATAGTACAGCGTGTGCCAGTCATACTCCATAATAGATAGTGTTCTTGAAGTCGTTGTTTTCCTATTACTCAAGTGTTCTGCTGTATTTGCTTTCCTGAAGCATCTGAGTTCAGTCACATCTGTTAACTTGATGCATGAATGTTTAATCTGCGAGTTTTAGCAAGTTTTCGAATTATTAATTAGCTTCATTAAACGATGAACCGTTGGGACAAACACTTTCTGTATTTTGTCAAGAGGGGATTTGTATGAGGTGTCTAGTTGCAATCGCGCTCATGCTATGATTCTGACGTAGGTTATAGGATTGCATGATTTTAGGACTGTCTTGTTCATATCCTGACTTAGCCTTACTTTGGACACTTTTTATTTGACGTAGAATAAAGTTTAATACGATAAATTGCTTATTATTATTATTATTATTATTATTATTATTATTATTATTATTATTATTATTATTATTATGATTTTCTATTTCAATTCTGCGCACGAACAATTAACTTTTGGAATTTGAAGTTTTATTTGACTCCATCGTTACCTAGTAAATTAATGCCTTTATACATAAGAGAATTTGCTATTAAAAAACACACCAGTTTGTTTGATTCTTCAATTGCACAAAAAGGTAGTACAGTATATAGAGAAAGTCGTTGAAGATTTTGTGCGAATAATCTATCCTGAGGTCATGTTTTAAATATTTCATTCTACCATGTTTTGAGAATTGTTCTCCTGTACTTCACCGCTGACTCGAATCTTAATTTGTTGGGCAAAAACTTTCGTCTTTATCCCTGATCGGGATAATAGTACTTGCACCATCGTTCAATTCGTTATTTGTGGCTGTTGCATTGGGTTTTTCAGAATCTCCAGATCATCCTTTGCATTCAGATCTCCCCAGACCGAACCATATATGCAGTTAAATCTAACAATTTTGCTTTCTCTATCAATATATTCAGTACTCAGTATTCTAGAAATTTTATTCCAGCTATGACCAGATTGTCGAATCATCTTCCTAACATGACAGTTAAATCTGTGGAACTTAAGAAGTTCAAAATTGTTATAAATGCCATGTCTGTTGAACAGGTTAACATAAGTATCGTTTCATAATTTATATATGTTGCTACTCTATTTTAACATTGTTAGTGAT
>NC_090739.1:46956713-47001713 GCF_036898095.1 Palaemon carinicauda
GCTCGGCATAAATATATGCTTCTAAATCCATAATAAGTGTATTTTGAAATCTTTAGAATTGTAATTTCTATAATTAATTCCGTAGGTATCTAACGGAATGTTAATGAAATGATAATTTGGTCTGCTGGAGCCATTTCTTCACCACCGGGTGCCATCACAAGACGAATTCTTATTTGCTTAGCCTTGAAATTTTATTCATTGACATATCAGAACGAGCATTTGCAAATTGAATGGAATAATTTTGGTTATGGACTCTCCATACCTTTAGCATTTTAACTTGAATTTTCACCTCTTAAAACTAAATTTTCGTTATGTACAATGTATAAAAAATTATGCAAACATGATTAATTTGATTGTGAAGCAACGATCATCATACGAGTAGGTAGTGATGTACGTTTTTTTTCCAATTATTTATTTTTTAATTTAATGTCTGTGTTTAGTACTATTTATATTAGTTTTTGCAATATTACGTCAGATACGCAGTGTTGCTTTTTATTCCTTCATAAATAGCTTTTAAGATAGGCTATTACATAGAATTTGTAAATTCATTCGTTGACATTCTGTAAAACATGCATTAAAAAGGTTAGAAAACAAACTGATCAATTAAGGAAACTGACAAGGGAGGGAAATTTGAACGACACAAAACAACTTATCTGCTTGGCAATGGTCCTTCCTTGTTTTGAGTTACGTCATTGCTATTGCAAGTCAAAGAAAATGGAGACGTGATTGGATACGCATAGTCTTGCGATAGTTCATGCAATCTTTTCTTCATGTTTGGGTATGAGAGGATTTGCCTTTACGGAAATATTTAAATTTTCTGTGCTCATTTGGCCGGACCCGAATATTCTAGGCTTTTGCGTGTCTGCCTTCTTCAGAATCACATCTGCAAATTATGGTTATTTTGGTATCGCATGAATATTGAATACTTTTTATGGTATTTTATTTGACTTTGTTGCTTAAAAACTTCACTGTAGGATTACCAGAAAAGGACCGCCGTTAATCATTGTTGATACGTGATGCTTCTGACCCATTTGATTCCCTTTGCGGGAAACTTCTCCAAATGTAAATGAATCTCAATCCAAATTTCACTCATAGAGGGTAGCGTCGTCAATGCATCCCAAGCGGTGTACTGTAGGCATTACTGAAGGTTCTTTGCAGCTTTCATTTGATCCATAGTTGCACTCACCTTTTAGCCTTCTATTATACCTTCGTTCCCGCTTCCTTTCTTCCCTTTTGCTGTCCAATCTCAGAACTTTGACTTCATATGGCACCCGTGGGGTTTCACCCCACTGACACTGTACAGCCTCCCTGGTCCCAGTGCTTGATCTTAAATCCCATGAATCCGATCCACATCTTAGTATTGGCATTATCAACTACAGTGTCGGAAACAAATTGAAATAAAAAAAAAAATTTACCTATTATGGTACATGTCATTACACATATAACAATGATTCCTTACAGCCTTGAAATGAAATGTAAGAATTCAGTGAAATTAGAAGACAGGCTATATAGTAAACTTGAATATTTATACGAGTTTTACGTGCTATTGTTTATGCGTGTAATTTGTAAGTACGGAGAATAGTGTATAATTACACAAAATAGAGTATTTGTACGCTTATGTGGTTTTATAAAAAAAGCTGTCAAGAAAATCAGTTTAGATTTGAAGTAGATGGTGAATTTATAATGATGAGGCACATAAAATCAAAATGTTTTAGGTGTCTCATTCTCTGAGAGAGAGAGAGAGAGAGAGAGAGAGAGAGAGAGAGAGAGAGAGAGAGAGAGAGAGAGAGAGATGATGTTCACAGTACCACCTAAAACCAGAGATAATATTTTGAATTCAGTGTTGTAGTGCTCATGTTGTACCTAAGATTTTACATCTCAAATGTATTGTCATAAATGGAAAAATTTATTTATGTTTTTGTTACATATCTAGTTTCAAATTACGCTTGATTTTTCTATCATGTCTTTTACCAACTTGCAAGCTATTGTATTAGTTTTATTTTACGACATACAACATGAACGTTAATTAAATTGAATAAATAATTTAGATTTAGATTTTGATGAAGCTGTCTGGATTAAGGTCAAAGAAACCTGAAGGGTTGAAACCACGATCGCACGTCTTTGCCTAAGGGCTGATCATGCGAATGGAACCGAGATTGTTAATTTTTTTTCTATCATTTTTTATTCATTGTGGATCATCCTTTTGGTTTTTGTATTATTCGATCATACTAATGAAGGATCGTAATTTGTAAAGAGGTATAGTCGTTTGTGGTTAGAGTGTCGGGGCTCTGCTGTAATAAAAGTTTTTATTGATTGTTTAGACAAGTTTGTTTACAGGTCTGTCTCCGCAACGTTGTTGTTGGTCCTTTTACTTTGTACACGAAAACCAAGATGCTTGGAATATTACTAAATTCATTACATATTAGGTTTTTGGTAAATTTTACTTGTAATTTTAAAGTGCCGCTTGTTTCCTACAGATGAAATAGAAGAAACTTCACCGTTAATAACTAATTGAGATATCTTTTATAAGTAAGTTCGCCTATGTCTTTGGTAAAGCGTATTTGGCTTCATATGTCTTTGAATAAATGTCTTCTTGAAACATATTGTGGAGATGGTAAAGATATTTGAGAAAATAAATAACTGCGTTCTTATGTTTAATGTAATTTTCCAATTGACTCTAATTTATTTGCACCCTGTAAGAAAACATGATCTCGTGCTAGGGTGTAATATAAAATGGGCTAGGCTATATGTCAGTAAAGTTCATCAACGTGCAGAAGACAAAGAGAATTCACTTTTATTTTTCTATATTTTATGAAAAACTGACCACACCAAAGATTTCAATGATATTAAAACCACAATGTTATCGTTGCAATGATGTAAAAGATGTCTCAATTAGTCTGTAGGCTGTTCTCATCTCCGTCTGCTTAAGAATAAAGATTTTAAAAAATGTATACATATTATCATGCATTGTTTATGTTTTGACTACTTTCAATCATTCCACGGGTTTCAACTTTGCGATAATTGAAAAGGAAACGGTTTCTGTTTTAGGTATGAATTTCACAGTGGCTGCAAAGGACACCAAGTGGCTTCTGACTTTTTTTTTTTTTTTTTTTTTTTTTTTTTTTTTTTTATTAAATAGTTGGTTCACGTATAAGATTTTGTATTTGAAATAGATATGATGTAACATGGAACGTGAAGCACTTGAGAATAGTATTGACATTTTTATTATCATTATTATACAGCATACTTACCGAAGGGAACTGATGAACTTTGGTATTAGACTTAAAAAAGATTATGTCATACGTATGAATCGTGATAGTAGTAGTCTAAACACCACCGTTTTCACTAATAATTTCTTCTCTTTATTTACGTAGCTTCTGGTGCATTTTTTCCAATCCTCCTGAATATGATATTGAATAACTGTATTTGACTGCTTCAAAGATAGAATCTCTCGAGATTTCCAATGCAGGGGTATTATGATGGGAAAGGAGAGATCCAGTGCCATCTATATTACTGCAGAGGTCACCCAGCCTAAAATATCTGATAAGTCCTCCCAAAATACTACTCTTGCCCTGAGAAAACATCCAAATTGATTGTTTTCATATATAATGTAAACTTTTCTTCGAGTTGGTTTTCTTCTCAATGTTAGTTCAACAATATAAATATAGACATTTGTCATATTACCAAGTCGCGAGGCTGGGGACGGGTGCTTGGGTGGGATATTCTCCAGTGAATTAAAAATCAGAACACATATGCTGTTTTGGCTGTTTGGCGTTAACCAAAATTGCTTTATTTTTTTCTCTTGTTCGGCAAATTTGATTTTGGATATTGGATTATGTTTTATTTATTTAGAATATTGTCGCGGGAAACGGGAATCTTCACTATATATTTTAAGAGAATATGTTTTAATTAGAAATCTGAGAAAAGGTGACACATAAACTTTAGTATGCAGCTATTTATTGAGGTGTCATGGTAGTTGACTTTACTGAAGGAAATTAGCGTAATTATGTCAATTCTAGAGGATGTTTTTTATTTAAACACCTAACGCTCTCGGCCTTTGTTGTGTTGCCATAAAATGACTAATATGCTGTTCTCACGCATGAGAGAGAGAGAGAGAGAGAGAGAGAGAGAGAGAGAGAGAGAGATATAGTAATTATTTGATGTGATCTGAGAAAAATCTCAGGAGTTAATAACGTAATTTAAATTGGTTCAGTGCTTTCCGTCGAGACTATATAGTCTCTCTCTCTCTCTCTCTCTCTCTCTCTCTCTCTCTCTCTCTCTCTCTATTGTCGACTTTAATGTTTATATCAAGAAAAGATAGACAAATCCATCTATTATGTAGTGTCATCTTTCACTGATCACTCAATTGCTACTAGGTTGAGTAGAATGTTACTGCATATCTGATATATCCCTATGTTTTAATGATGTCAGATGAATTTCTTACATCCTTATTATCTTAAATGTATTTTAAGGTGTATAGCTTTTTATACGCCGTGTTTGTATATATTGTGTTCTCTGAAAACATGAAAACGACACTTATACTCTTTCCAACTATTTTTTTTTTCTTTTTGCGATTCGTCATGTTAGGGGGATAGGATGTAGTTTGTTCTTAGATGCACGGAAGAGCCTGAGCAGTTTGTTTAGAGTGATACTCGTGCGTCGACGAAGGCTTGAGAAGATGCAAGTTGATTACACGCATGTTTTTTTTTTTTTATTATGGTTCGTCTTATTCAGCGCTGTGGTGAAGATTTGTTATCATCATCATGAGTATTATTATCAACATCTTCCATCCATATTTTCTTTCAGGCCCTGAATTTATCCTTTCGAAATGACGTTCAGCATTAGCTGAAAAGCTTCTATAAATCGCCGCGCTATTTTTCACATGGCAGTATATGGCACTTAGATTTAAGCTCCGAGTAGAGTACTCGATACATGCCGATGTGCAAGCATGAAATATGGTATACCCCACAGGCTCGCCATATCATTTTGAATTGAGGACAGAGACAGGCAAGAAATTATGCTAAGCGAAAATCCTCTGTTTTTTTATGGTGTTGCCAGGCTATAGACGTTCGAACATGCCGCATATAGAGAAATTTTCGACGGTTGGCCCAACCCAGAGCGACCAGCAGTCCTTGCTGTGGGAAGAGGAGACGGCAATGAAAGACAGGGAGGGAAAGATAGGGGCGAGGGGGTTATGGAGGGAGGGCAGAGTCCCAAGGTTTTTTTTTCAATGCCTGGTTCCGTGAATGCTTCTCCTTATCCCGTTGCCGCAGGCGTGGCAATGACTGGCCTGGTAAGAGGCATTAAATGAATTGCTGCGAGATGATTATCTGCGGGGGCAGTTTTGCTTCACGAAGATGCCATTTTAAAATAGCATCCTTTGTTTGCATTTAGAGAATTCTCTATTTACTGAAGGTTCTTTATATTACTCTGCTAACCACATTAGACACACTTCTATCCTTTCAAAACATTATTTTTGCTAGGAATTCCCCCTCTATATCCTCATAATTCCTGCTTTTTTTCTTTTTTGAAAAAGAGCAGATTTTATTTTTGTCAACAAAACATAGGATGATTTTTATTTTTGTCAAGTCCGTATTGTTTCAGTCCGCCAGTGTGGATACTCATTAAGTTAAATTAAATCGCTAAGCTTATAGCAATGTTTGAGATTTAAATTTATCCTTACCCTGTAATTCCTAATATAGCTATATAAAGTGGTGATCCTTTCGCATAATGGGATCTTTCTCATACCCTTTAGAAGGTTTAGCTTTATATAAGTACCAGTAAGTAGGATGCTGATTTCTTGACTATGGGACCCGAGGACGACGATGATGCTGATAATGATGCTTTGTGCTCTTCAGAACTCTTCAAATGATTTGCACTTTTAGGATCTTCAATGCATTTTCGAACTCCCTTAATCATATTTACTCGCAATAGAATAGGAAAGCACCGATTACTCTCTCTCTCTCTCTCTCTCTCTCTCTCTCTCTCTCTCTCTCTCTCTCTCTCTCTCTCCTGTTCTAAACGAATGTTCCGCGCTCATTTAGGTACTACGTGAATGAATTAGAAATTTGTTTCGTAATACTTGGTAAAGGAAACCAAACCGTGATGTTATAATTCCAGGAAATACAAGTGTTTGTGAAAGCTTTCCCTGGAGAAACGCAACTTTCGTCAACCTTAGACTGAAGTTGGCACCGCCACCTAAATGTTGCTGTTACGTGACTGGTGGGTGTGAAGAAAATCTCTCGTTTGCCATGGGTTTCTGAATTAATGTTCTACTAAAACTCACGTTACACGTCAACCTATAGTTAATGTGGAGTTTAACAATTCCCCTCCTGCCTGAGACCGAAGTTAGTTTCACGGAAATTCTAGAACTTCACCATACGTCCTCGCATATGATAGGTCCAGCTGTAACTTTAGCTATAGTTTTATTTTTTATTATTTGTATAGCTATGAACTAGAGAGACATTAGGGTACGACGCAAATACACGGGGGATTTCATGTTATAGCCGTAAAACGTTATCAGTCGATAAACCATAATGGGATATCTATTTAGTTTTATGACCAATCTGACCAAAACCGGGGAGTGATGGTATGTAGTTTTGGACCCATGGACACAGTACCACTCGCTCGTCTTGGTTTCGCTACTAGTATAGTGATTTTATATGATGTAAAGGACCCAACATTATTAAAAGTTGGGTCCTGAATTAGCTATCAAATTACCCAGAAAGTGCCATAGTTTTTAAACATATTTCGCTATGCACTGTAAAAGGATTATTTTGGAGTTCTGTAAATGTTAATATTATTTTTTATATAATACATTACTAAGCACTACACAAACCTCATTACTTAGCACTACTTAAACGACATTAATGTTTATTATGGTTATTTTATGCCATGTCTTCCGGGCTTTACGCTGTGAATGATATCAATTTTAGATAATATATTCAGTGGGCATCAACCCGTACCTTGAGAATTTTATTAGCTCTAGCATTTTAATTCAATGGCTTGCAGACCTTGTAAATATGCTAGCCCCCGTCCACGTATTACCAGTTCAAATTGACCTCTTATGATCTTACTCCGAGTTTCGCGATAAACAGCTCGTCAGATACTTTGTAAAAAATATTATGCGCATCAACGTATACAAGATGTTTTTGAGACGACCTCTGGATATTTCTTCCTTGCAAAGCATTGCGTAGAATAATTGTTGAGTGAACAATGGTATTTGTATGTAAAAATACTGTTTTATTTGGTGTTATTGAGTTGTGATCCGAAGTGTGTATTTGAATTCTTCCTCGGTTCAAATAATGGTCTGACCTGAATGGACACCCACAATGCATAGAGAATGTAGGACGTGTGTGGAACCGAACTGATGAGATTGAATAGCAATGTCTCCCTCTCTCTCTTGTATCTGGTAAAGTTATATTTAGATTTCAAAGATTGAAATTGCGTAGTGGTATATAATCTGGAAGCCAATGTCCTTGAAGCCATTGCTCATAAATTCGTGGTTTTTGAGTTACCTAAGTAAGAATTCACCTAAACTAAATGAATACTATTGGTAAATTAGTAAATATTAGTCAAGTTAAAGTACCTTCTAAAAGCTTTCGCGAATTTACGCATTTAATTTTATCCCGTGTTGTGCGTCACTCTGAGCATGCTCGAAGTTGATATGTATATATATATATATATATATATATATATATATATATATATATATATATATATATATATATATATATATATATATATATATATATCATTCGTTGTCACCTGATTCAAGTGGCAATTATTTATATGGGAATAAAAAAAGAAAGGGTGTTATGTTCCTTTTACTTTTAACTAATTTTGTAGAAGACTTTCAAGTTGACTGAATTTGTAATCTCACGAATACTGACCATTGTATAGAATCCATCCGCTTCATCTCCGGTTCATACTTGGAATTAGCCAGAGAAATCTGGCAAAAAGAGTTCACGAGATAATGATGAGAAAAGTGAATGAGAAATATGATGCTTCTGGTTGTGAGGAAGATTTTGAGGATCACGGTAGAATAATCAGATGGATACCATTGGTTGAATGGGCAAATGTTCTGTAGAAACCCTGTCGTTGATTTAGATTTAGTCTTAGAAACTGTTTTTGGCTAACTGATAATCAGATTGCATTGGACTTCAAGCATAATTCAAGAACATTTTAGGAGCCTGTTGATCTGGAATTATTAGAAATATGTGCTACTTTTTCATTAATCCTTCTTAAAGTGATTACACTGAATTCTGCTGCTTAGGAATTTATTTCCTAATTTAGACCAATTTTCTAAGGGGAATTATCATGTGTGATCATCTTGAAAGATGATAGTTTTTTATAAATAGCATTAATGGAAATTAGCATTTATTAAAATCCATGGTTATGTTCGTTTGAACAGGATTTTAACTTTTGAATATTTGTTAGTTTTGCCAAAGCTATTTCATTACAGGCTACTCTGATTAAGCAAAGGTTGTAGTTGATATCCTAAAAGAAAAATTTCCCATTACTATTTTTTTTTATATATTATTTTTCATGTCATCAAGTCAGTTCTCTTTTGAATAACTTTCAAAATCACATCTGGCGTTACACTCTCTAGCCCTTGTCCATGGGGAACCTGTACTTACGAAATTCATATGTTGGTCAGAGCGTGTCATTGAGCTTAAAATAAGAATGAATGAGATGACCGTGAAGGGAGAAGGGGAAAGGGAAAACTCAGCTAGATGTAGTTAGCGACTTAGCTTTGTCTTCCTTGGTTTTTTTTTTTTTTTTTTTTTTTTTTTTTTTGTGACTTATTTATCCCTGGTTGATTGTTGGGTGCTCTTTACCTGCTATCACACCGGGACACATGCTGCATGGTATCTACAGTAGTTTCCTCATGAACAAATAGCAATTGGATTTTTTTATATAATGACACATTTTTTCGTTGCAGTGCTAGATAATAGAATAATGTAATATTGGTTTAATGACCTTTGCTCGGTTTGATAGAGTATGATCCGTACTTGTGTTGTCCTTTGTATGTTTAATATTTAACGTTTTCCTTACCATAATTTTAAATTTTAAATTTATCCTTACCTGTAAAGTTGATTAAAGGCCATCAATCACTTGACACTTGATGTATCATTGGCATTTTATTCATAACCCTCTTTAACACTGGAATAGGAATGTGGGGATCATGACGAGATAACGTATATTTATGTGCTAATAATTTCCATCTTGCTCATGCACACTTATATTGACTTTGGATTTCTCAAACGAAGTCTTTTGTTTGGCTAAGAAAATTATTAGTACGAATGATTAATGATTTTCCTGTTTGATAACCAGCAGAAATCATCAGTATACTGACTTTTATGTTAAAAACGGTTTAACTAATATTCTCGTAAGATTGTTAAAGATCACGCAGATTTGATTACTACGTGACTATTGAGGAAAGGTCATGATTTAATACATGTTCCTCAAGGGGGCTCAGTAATGAAAAGGTAAATATTAAAGGTATCTGGTTTCAGTCCCAGTATCATTCGAAGAGATACGCACCAAAACGTGAGCTGGGCAAACCCAGCCCCCCACTGTGGTGCCCAACCACGGCAGTATCCTTCCCAAAAACCATTTAAACTTGGGTCCCATGCTAGGATCGATCTGCTTCCACGCGAATGTTAGGCGAATGCGTTACCAATGTTCGAAGCAAGTCTTAAATATATAATTCCCAGCATTAATTCCCACACCCTTTAATGGGTGGTGAAAGTCTACTAGGACTTTTCACGAAATTTGTGCGAAAGAAAAGTCATTTGGGTTCCGAGTTCATTGGTTAACAGGAGAGACAGTGTTTTACTGTTTCTGCTGTGAATAAATCTTAGGAACATATTCTGACTACAATATGAATTTTCGTAGTGATAACAGCGTCGAAGCTGGCAATGTTTGCACGCAGTTTCAGTTGTTTATTTAAGAATCTTGGACTTGATAGTTTGCAGACAACAAGTATGCGGCAGATACTTTATGAATGACAATAGGTTTCTAAGGTTTGTTTTAGAAATTATCATTTCCTTGATTAAGCTTATCTTTAAAGGAAATTCTGCAGATTGCTTGAGTTCATTTTACTAAAGACTCAGAAAATGTATGTTGGGTTGCTTGTTTAATTTGAGATAAATCGATGATAAAGAGCTCTTGCAAATAGCGGCGAAAGCCAAATGCGGATGTTCACCAATTTAAACGAGAAAAGAAATTTTACGAAACTAATATTCATTTCTTTTTTTATAGGAAGCGAACACATCAGGTTTCAAACTGTCCATTCTTCTGTATTTTATAATTCAAACTTAAAATAGTTTGTCTTTAATGTAAAAGAATGCCTTTAAAATCTAGCAGTATTATGGCAAACTTTAAGTATATCCCAAATGATTGAATATTTACGCGTAAGATTGGATGGTATCAAATTATGAAGTAAAATTCTGTCGGAAAAGGTAAAAAAAGGACACACAAATTATATGTTTCATGCACTTATCATGTACAGTACAGTAACATGCGTGGCATTGTTTACCAAGGTAGAAAAAAAATAATTCTTTGTTCTGTCTTGATACAGTAGCTAGTTTTTATGGACTCTCTACCTGGGCGAGAGACAACTTTTAATGTTGTCTACCATCTCGTAAAATACTATGGTTTGATTCAGTTATATCTTTGGTTAATCAAGATGCACACTGTGTAGCAATCGTTTGCACTTCGAGGGACTGGAATAAAGTCATCCCAGGTCAAGTATAGCAATATGGCACAATTTACAAATCAGTTTTAAGAAGATTTTGCTGTCGGTAAGAAACTTCAAACAGTAATAAGTGTGAAAAGTCATCTGACTGGAATGATTAACTGTTATATTTGTTAGGAATATTCTTTAGTATATAGTATATGCACTCCCTTAATTTCCGAGGAAACATATTCATATTTTTTAATCATATTTTTTTTTCTACCATTGTTTTTATTACAAGAATTCATTATAAATAAGATTCTCTTTGCGTTTCTTCAATATGACAGTGATTCATTTGTTCGTAGATTAAAACGAAGTAAACTTTTTATCTTAATGTTGAGGTTGTAATTTTCCACCAGAAAGAAAATAGTTTTATGCAACCATTTCTTGAACATTAGTATTTATAAGAAAAAGAAATCAAGGTTTATTTTTTGGTATAGTAAACAGCAAACATTGAGCTTATCACAATATACCATGTTTTAGGAAACGCTGATGTCAGTTAATATCCATATTGTAAAAAGAACGTTTATAATACGTCTCTTAGATGTAAGTAATTTGCGTTGTCTCTGAGTTATATATCCGTGACGATTTGGGACCAAGAATGGTTAGTTAGTCAAGATCGGAAAATCAGTAAATATGTCACCAAACTTGATAGAAATCCTGTGGTTTTTGTAGGTCATCAATATGATAATATTGGTCCAGATGGTGAAACTATGGCCCATATGCAATGGTTTTGTAGGCCAACAATATTATTACCGTAAGGAAATTCGAGAAACTGAAAGCTTTTCCGCTTTCATCACCTTGCAAATGAAGAGGGCGTGTACCCGACATGAGCGGCGGTGAAAACGGCTTTCTTTATACTGATACACAGCTACTGCCACTTTAGACGATCGTACATATTTGACATTTTTCTCCACCATTTACCCGTTAAATATCCTCCCCGATGGGTAGGAGAGTTGGTTGCCGGAGTGGTTGAAGTACCGTAACCGTTTACGTAGGTTCACCCTGAAATGAGGAAATAAAAGTGACATGAAAATTGCGAAATGAAATAATAAAACTTTTGTTTGCTTGAATAGCCGTAAGGGACCTATTATATCCGTTATTTATCATCAAGTTAAGGTCAAGACGAATAAGGATGAAGGAGAAAGGAAATCTGTTTTTTTTTTTATTTTTTTTTTAAGATAAGTGTTTAAGGAAATGGTAAAACGGAAGTTGAGGAAGACGGTAGAAAATTAGTGATAGAGCAGCATAATGTTAAGAGGTGCTAGTGTTAATAATCTCTGCAAAAGACATTTTATACTTGATGGCCTGAAGTTGCTAAATATTCCTATTGACGTTTAATATTAGAATAATGTAAGGGTTTTCTGTGCTTGAGTATGCTATTTCACACGCGAGTACACGCATTTATGTATAATTTTATACTTATGAATAACATGGACCTAAGTTTTTTGATCCATGAAATACAGGGTTTCCTTTAAATAAAAGAACAGTTATAAAAAAAAAAAATACCCAGGTAGATCTTTTAAAGTCTTCCAAGTATGGAAATTAAGTTAGCCTCTGAATATCATCGCTGTGTGTCATGGAAATTAAGAATATTCCTTTATCTGTTATCGATTATATGATGGCGGATCTTTAATTCAACATCATAAGTATCCATACAGTAGTCCCCTTTTTTTGTGGCATCCGGAAATAGCAGCTCTCCTCGGAGTCGAACGCACTTCATGGTAGATGGGTTTGGAGTGACGGTGTCTGGTCCTGGTCTGGGTCTGTGGGAAGGAAAAAGACCGGGTCTGGCCAAGGCTAATATTATATTGGGAGGGTTGCACATTTCCTCCACCTAAGAATCCGTGTATGAATGGTGTTTATCCATTAGATGGATTTGCACACTCTTATACCAAGACTATTTATTAAACATGCCTTGCATTCAGAAGATGGCGCTCGCGAATCTTTTGCCATCTGTCCGGCTAAGAATAATTTTCGGGAGTTTTTGTAAGTGGTTTTATTTCTCTTATATACAGAATTACCGTTGTTGTTTTGGTGGTAATCTCTCTCTCTCTCTCTCTCTCTCTCTCTCTCTCTCTCTCTCTCTCTCTCTCTCTCCTGACGGTAGGTTGCATATTGGTTGTTACAGTAGTTTGACAAGTGAAACTTGTATAGACTAGAATAACAGTTGAATTTGCAACTAGATCTATTAGGCCATATTATGTAATTGTTTACATTTTTACTTCAATTCCCAAATTGTTGTTATTTATTTATTGTTAATGCACGTATTTTAACACAAACTTTTACATGGGCTGAGGTCAGGAAATTCAAGTCATATTTCTTATTTTAGAATATGAGTCATTATGCTAAATTACGTAAGAAACGTAAATTGAATAAATAAATGAAAGATGTTTGACCTATTAACATTACAATTTTGAGAAGGCCAGTTTCGAGACTCCATTTCTTTTCTAATAAAGTTAAATCAGATTTAAATGTGAAATAGATTATACTACAAATTTCTTAATAGTTACCCGACCAATGTCGAAGTATTTTCCCCGAGTCATTCTCTTCGAGTGGAGTAAAGAATTCCAAATAAAAATCGGCAGCTTCGTCAAAATGGCCGACCTCCGCCGCCATCAAGAGGTTGTCTACCAGAGGCTCCAGAGCACAATAATTGTTCACTCTTAAGCCTGGAATATTCAACTGTTGGTTACATTCGGAGGTTAAAGGCTGTCTTTGTTAATTTGCCAAAATTTACCATTTAGTCAGAATAAACAATCTTCCATAGAATTTACAACTGCTGTGTTCTAAAAATCTGTATGAGCTGATACCGCCTACAACAAAGAACAACCCATTGTTTCTTTTATCTGAACGTTTTTTCTAGATTTTTGTCAATTCATGAATTTTTTGAAATTGCAAAGCATGTCTACAGTATATACACAGATCTTATATATGAAAGTGAGGATCCAGCTTTTTTTTTTTTTTTTTTTTTTTTTTTTTTTTTTAGAATTGCGAGTGCAGAATTGTGATGTAGTAACTGTTTACGGTTTAGTTTCTGGTTTTTTTTTTTTATCTAAGTAATATTTCCTCCGATGAAAAAAAAAAAAAAAAAAAAAAAAAAAAAAAAACACTTCTGGATAGACTAGACGCTGAAATCCGATGTGTATGAAGTTTCGTGCAATTAATTTTGTTGTTACGTGACTTGCATGAAACCTACACCCAAAAACCATCATTTATCTGTGGATAGTGTTTAGACACGCTGCAACGGCAGCAAAAAAGTTAATCAACCTACCGAGAGAAATAGGGATGGTATAGGGGAATGTTAGAAGAGCTAAGATCAAAGTTAGTAAAAATCAAGATGTACAGAATAGACCTTGGCAAAAATATCAAGCAGAACCATTTATTTCGAGTTGGATCAATCGTAAGGTCTTCCCAAAGAAAGGACATTTACTTATTCATTCGTAACCATGTATATATAGACAAGATTGATGGTAGATGGTGTATGGGCTGCATTGCAGAAGACAACAAATGGTTGGAATAAATGCAAAAGTTATTCATTAGGAAGTGCAGAACTCGTTTTTGTGATCCCCACTCCCTTAAGCTGTGGCGATACCATGGGCTCCGACATTAATGTGGAAGGAAATCCCTAGACAAAAGCTCAAATTTCCCTAAATCAGAGCCAATTTCCTCAAATGTTTTTCAACTCCATTTAATCAAATGCAGGCATAAACTGTATCTTATAGGATAATAATATGCTGTCTTTCGTTTTATCCATTTATTTGTTAAACCATAGAAACTAAAATTTAGCTTACAGCACCAAGCCAGAGTCCCATGGCGCTAGATCAATTTTAACTTTATTCATCCATTAAGAAAAATGGCGGCCTGTTATGATCGCATCCCCTGTTTGAAGTTGTTTGCTTTTTCTAACGTTAGATATTTGCTTTTAAAGAAAAATAAATCAATATATGAGGAAGATCATTTGTTGTATTGTTAACAATAAAATTCAGTGTCTAAATAAAAGCGGATTTCCCAAACTTTTTCCAAAAATCACAAGAATTTTGCGATTTGGAGAGAAAATCCCTAAAAGTTGGGAGCGCTGGAGAAGTGGAGATATCGTGTTCTTTGTCTCCCGGTGAAGAAGGTTGCACTCTCTCTCGCAGTCGACTTGAATCTGGTTTGAACCGGAGTTGGTCGGTTTAGAATTCGTAGGGACTCGGCTGAGTAATGTCGGGATTTCCGCCCATGAGAAACTCATGACGTAAGTTCGGCAGGTACCTTTTGTCTGTAACGTCGTCAACATATGTGTTTAAATTTATATATGAACATTTTAAGCCGTTTGCTATGATGTACAGTATATTGATAAAGTTATTGGAGTACCCGTAACAAGACGCAGTATTCAGCGTTACTTTATATTTAGGTATATTTGAGACCTTCTAACGTAACACTACCCTCTTGCTCATGGTACTTTTAATGTTTGCCATCAACCCTTTCAAAGGTTATGTTCGTTGACGAGGTAATTGCAACGTCCTTTGTCACAAGGTGATTGTTCTAGCATAGCATAGCTTCCAGCATAGTTGCAGTGCTGTGATCTTAGCTATCAGTCATAAATATAAACTTGCGGAAATATTTTGCAATCGTCATGAAATTCTACCGAATGAAAATCAATACTGCATTTAGAATGCGTCGGTCCTTTCCGCTAATGAGGACTATCAAAGAATTCGTAAAGTTTTGAATCTTAAAAACAATTTTATTTTATTTATTTAAATAAGCGTTTGAGAAGAGAAGAGGAAGAACTTTTTGTCTTAGGTTTCTCGTCATTGTCTCTTATTTGCTGACGGCCACTTCATTATCAAAATTATTATTATTATTATTATTATTCTTGATCTTGTTTGTCGTGTTGTTATTACTAGTGTTATTTAATATTAATATAGAGTTCCTTTATATAATCCTTGTTCACATGAGGGTTTGCTTTACTGTATAAAGCCAGAGGGAAAATAAAAGGAAATGGCTGTCTCCATGATTCAAGTTCCTTCGTTATCAAGGTTAAAGGACGTCGTAATGTAGTATATTTCTCAAGAATAATTTTCGTCGATTTCAGGGAACTTTTTATAAGTTGTTTTTCAAAGTTGTAGATTACCCCTTTCCTGTTCTAAAAAGGGACAAAATGGGAAAATGGAAATGAACCAACGTAAATTCTTTGTTTTGTTATTTCTGTATTGTCTTTACGTATTATTTGTGAGGACAATCTGACGGGATTTAATGTGTTTTGTTGCAATGTCGTTGCTATCGTTATGCTGCTTGTAATGCATAATGACCTTGTATTTTTCAATTTGTCGCTTGTTGTTTTTATGACTTATCAAGAGCTAAAATGAAATGATCCTGATTCATTGTTGTGAAGCAGACGTTATAATCTTATTTTTTAAATGAATTATTAAAAGTTTCAAAGAACATTTTACAAAAGGGTGAAGACGATTCCTGCAAGGTTTTAGTAAAGTTAACTATGGTCAATGAAGAGTATCTTTTTACAAAACTGTCTTGTGAGCTGGAAAGGAATAATAAAATATTGCGTTCTGTTTTCAAGAAGATCCTGCTTGTAGATGTGGGAAGCCTGAGGCACCGCTTTTTCGCCTTCTCGCTTGCGGTTTTTCATAGGTCCGACACCTGCTATTCTGGTATCATTATTCGGAAAGCGCTTGTAGTGTCTCATTATGGAATTGCATCCCCAATCTTCAATAAATTTATTCAGTTCTGATGCTCATAGATATTTTTTTTTCAATCAAAAATTTAGATTGGCTTAATTATTGCGTCTGGATGGCATTCTGCAATGAACAGCCTACTAGATATTTGTTGATATTCTAGAATTTTAAAGTTTATTGCAGAACATTTTGGTTTTATTAAGTCTTCGTGACTTACAAATACAAGTACTGTGGTTGGATGACAAGCAGTTTTCATTGTTACAAACCTTTAAAATTTTATTATTGTGAATATTCTTGGTTTTCTTTACAAATGTGTTTCTTCATCCCAACTGTAGTAATGTTTGTCGCTTGGGAAGGCTAACAAGATATTATTAGAAATTAGTCTCATCACTGAATGTGGCGATCATTTTAGAGAAATTATTCTTAGACGGGGATATCATAATTGTAATAATTATTAGCAAGGCTAAAACCCAAATTGGAAAACCAAAATGCTACAACCCCAAGGAGTCCCACAGCGAAAACTGGCCCAGTGCCGAAATGATATAGAATATATTAAGATCAATAATAACGTTGAATAGATAATTCATATATAAACTGTGAAATTAGACTTATGAAAACCTCTTCAACAGAAAAGTATTTGAAACAAGTTTAAACTAATAAAGTTCCATCGATTCAACTACCAAATTAGGAAAATCATTTCACAATCTGGTCACAGCTGGAATGAAACTTTTAGAATTTTCTGTAGTTTTGTGCCTTATGATGAAGAAAACAAGACTGTTAGAATTAACAGTCCCACATAATGGATGGTGAAATCAGGGATGATACAAATGTAAAGGATGGTCAAAATTATGAAAAATCTTATGCAACATGTACAAAGAACTAGTTGAACGACGGTATCAGAGATTAATATCCAGATCAGGAATTGGAAAATAATAGCAAGTTTTTGTACAACAATTCAAGATAAGAGACCTGGCAGGGGAACAGTACTCAAAGCATGGTAGAGTAAAAGAATTGAAATATTTCATCAGGATAGATTGATCACCAAAAATCTTAAAAGATTTTCTATATATGCAAATTTTGTGTGTAATTTAGGAAGAAACAGAATAGTTTTTCAAAATTAAATTTGCAACCAAGAACCACACACAGAATTATAAAAGAGTTATATACAATTAGAGACATTATCATTGAAGAGATCTAATGTTTAGGAGCTACTGTCCTTGACTTACCTACAATCATAATTTTGATTTTGAAAGGGTTCGAGTTCATTCTCCATAATTTTCACTTTGATCTAACTTTAGCTAGATCTCTATCAAGGGATTCAGCAAACAGATCTACATTCATGAGATGGAATTGATTTAAAGAAAGTATCATCATCTGCATATGTAACTAGCATATTTTCAAGGCCAAACCACATATCAAGCGTATATATATATATATATATATATATATATATATATATACATATATATATATATATATATATATATATATATATATATATATATACACACACATATATATATATACATATATATATATATATATATACACATATATATATATATACATATATATATATATATATATATATATATATATACATATATATATAATTTATATATATATATATATATATATATATATATATATATATATATATAGTAATGGATCGAAAACACGACCCTGTAGAACAGCTGATATTACCTTTACATAGTCTCTATGGTGCTTATCAACAACTAAACATTGCAATCTATTATTTGAACATTCAACAATGATGTTGAGATAAGACTCACCTAGTCCCGTATACTGTTAGGTCTTATAATGTTTTTTTTTTCCTTTTTTTTGTTTTTCTTCATGCGATTAGTCATCAGAAGCAAATTGATGTCGAAAAACTAAACAAATTTGGCATAAAGGTTGTTAAATATAAGGTGAGGTTCGTTTTTAAAGGGATTGAAATTACCCATATGAAGTGCACCTGATAGAGTATGTTGATACAAACCCTTAAGCTCTTAAGTAACTTCAGTACCGTGAATCATTCATGATGTTCTTTCCTTCTTTGATGAGAGATACACTTTTGACCTTTATGAACGCTTACTCTGAATTATTGGGCAAGACCGTTTTTCATTGCTTCAAGGAACCCACGTCAAGTGGAGAAATGGCTCGAAGCCATTGTTAGGAGACTGCTGTTACTGTGTTTGCGTGATCGATAAGGATTCATTGTGACCGGTTTAAATTTGAGAGAGAGAGAGAGAGAGAGAGAGAGAGAGAGAGAGAGAGAGAGAGAGAGAGAGAGAGAGATTACATATGTTATAAGGACATGCAAAATAATTTATCTAGTATTTTGACTCGGTTAGATTAACATGGTTCACAATTTTAATATTTTCTTTCCTAATGCGTTACGTATCAACAGTTAAAATTCGGTTGCCATACTCAAGTGGTTACTAAAAATTATTGCTTTAAATTCTTCAAATATCACATTTTTGTATGATGCTCAATATGACATCATTTTATTGCAATGTTTACGTGAGCAAACGTCTTGGTGTCCGTATTCCATAGTGGCCTGCATTATACTACTTGCAAAAATCATACTAAACCACAAAGTTACTTCATCGTAAAATATTCTGTCAATTTTTTTTTATAATTGGGTTTTATAATGTGGCGTCGCAAAGAAAAGAAAAGGTGACCCTATAAGGATCAAACCATTAGTTCCTTCTTAGCTTTTCTCAAATCAGGATGATAAAAGAAAACTAGAGTGGCGGGGGGGGGGGGTGTTGCTGTTGTTGTTATGAAGGCATTCGCGTACATTGGTTAAAATTTGAAGAGATATGTTGAGTCATTTAGCTTTGATTATTGAACAATTCACAAGTTCAAGGTATTTTTTTTTCTTAATTCAGTCCCAATATAAGATAGAAATCTACATCACAAAACTCGGGTGGGGAAACTAGGAAAACCAATGAATAGATTTTGAAATTATCCCTAAAGATTCAACGTAATACTCTTGGGTTTAGATGGCCGGTAAATCTATCAGATATGATTCGTGGAAGAAATGTTAGATTTTGTAAAGCATTCATGAAACTTTTCGGGCTACTCTTAAGTCCTAAGGCTGTTAGTCGGGTTTTCCACTACAACTCAAGATTATATTTTTTTTTTGTTGAGGGGGTGAGGGCGGTGTGAGCAGTAATTAAGTGATATTAATTTTTTTCCTATTTTGATCTTAACACCTAAACTTCATATCTCCTTCACTCTCATATTTAAGTGTCTTAATTCATTGTTATATTTAAAGATGTATTTTATTCATTTTGGCGAATAGATGAGAGGGCAGAAAAGTATAACAGTAAACTTGATTGCGCTACTTTTTCTTGTTTTATCTCTGAAGATTTCTCTTACCACGTAACCGGAGTTTCTATTCATGAATGGGATTACTCGTGGGCTGGTCATTATTCCACTTTTATTTTTCATGAGATCACTATATTTCTGGCAGTCTGAGAATACGTCATATACGCCATATATGGATTTAGAAGATAGTTTTGAACCTAAATGAACAGTTGGACACAAGAATTCCTGGCACACCTCTCTGAGGAATTACGCCCTGTCACACCCTTCCTGTGCGGCGAGATCTTGTTCACTGCCCCGCCTACCACCTCTACCATCTCTCCCTGCACAAGTGTTTGGTTACTCGTCGAGCAGTACGGGGGTGTGACAGGGTGCATTTCCTCAGAGTGAGGTGTACCAGGAATTCTTGTGGCCAACTGTACTTTTGTGCGACTATCGCTCAATGATGATTATCAAACGATTATCTAGATAGCATTAATATATTGTTTTCGAATGGAACTCTATTATACTCCGAGCAACTGACGCTAAAGTTGCAAACGATGAGCAGCAGTCGCTCGAAACAAGAACCCCTCAATTGATACCATGCACTGTATGATGCATTTGCTAAGGTCATAATAAATAAAAAATTTTACTTTTAGGTATCGGGAATCATGGTATGTATCATAAGAGTCAAAACACTGGACAAAAAATTTAGTCAAATATGTAGCACCTCTTATATATATATATATATATATATATATATATATATATATATATATATATATATATATATATGTGTGTGTGTGTGTGTGTGTATGTGTGTGTGTGTGTGTATGTATGGATTCTTGATCAAGTTTACTAATCTGTTGTAGAAAAGGATTGGCACATACAAATGAGCAGCTAAGATTTCTGTGCATCATGGTTAGATTTAAACATTAATCGCTATTCTTTTTACAGAAAAAAAAATGCTTTTTACAACAGTTTATATAAGAGCCTCAGTTTACTTCAATTCATTGTAACTATTGGATACATTTACTTCCCATGACAATGTTTCAAGTTTAAGATAAAAATTAATAACTGATAGTTTGAAATTATCTAATCATACTGCAAAATATATCTATTAACATATATCTAAATATTCTTCTTCTTCTTCTTCTTCTTCTTCTTCTTCTTCTTCTCCAGAAATTGACCAAAGTATTTACTTGTTGGTCTTTATTAAGTGTGAATAATAAATATTTTTTTTTACGCACCCTTTCGAGACAGAAGAGTTAATTGCATAACTAGAAATATGCAAATTGTCCCTTGCCTCAATGATAATGAATCTCGTGTTCATTTACCTTCATGTGTTGTTAACTGCACTAAGGACCCCCGAGAAGCGAACTCGCAACCTTGGAAGTTAGAGGAACCCCTAGCAGCGTTTACATTCCAACATGCGCTTGTTTGCTTGTAACTCCTTTTAACAAGTTGGGGATGTGAACGTCATTCTGCTAGTATCCTGGGTCTGCTTTATCGATAGGTAAGGTTAAGACGCTTATCCTCCTGCCTTTGGAGGATTCCAATCATGTTGGGCACTGAGTCGTTTTGTTCCCATTTCGGTCTTTACCTAATTAAAATAACTTACTCCTGCTTGTTATTCTGTTATTCTTAATGTGCATGTATTATCCGTCAGAATGGGTCCCTAGAGATTACAAAAAAAGAGAAGGAAGAGAAGACGATGAATTGCCGAACTAAGAAAATTTCCTGGTATAGACTGTCATAAAACGATCATAAACAGACGAGAGTAAAAAGACATGTTTGAGGCCTTTGTCCTGCTGTGGACAAGTTACGGCTGATGATAATGATGATGACTCCTACTTGAATTAAATCAGTCTTCCATGGTGATGAAATGTTAATGGATGACTTGCTCCCCCATTGGTTGGTTTTCTTCTGGGCAACAAAATTCCATCAGTCTGAGGCTGCTCCTCAAATGGAAACAGAGGTCACCCAGCATTGTGTACCAGAAGAGGCCAGCCCACTCTCACCCGGCCCAAGGGCCTTTTGCAGACCCACCGTCTTGGCTATTTTTTTTCAGCTAATGCACTACTTTCACGGGAGTTGGGGAATCCCCTGTATTTGCCAGACCTTTATAGCGTTGTTCACAACGGCGATATTCTTAATTCGTTTAATACTAACCTCTTTTTCACTTGGTATACCCACACTTCGTGTATTAAGATTGCCAACAACAGTTGTTTTTTTCAGAGAGAGAGAGAGAGAGAGAGAGAGAGAGACGAAATTTCATGCGTTTTATTTTAAATCGAGATACAAATTAGTTCTTTTTGCATATTTTGAATTTTGCCAGTAAAGCTCTGTAAAATTAAATAGTTAGAAATACTTTTCAAGTTTAGTACAAATGCATTTAGATTTTCAAACCTTTGTAAACCTCTAGATTTCCTTACGTAAGAACTTTGATCTTGAAATTTACGGGCTGCCCTTGTGCAAGAGCCCTTGTCTTGCTATAGGCAAGGCGTTCTTAAACGAACAAACGAACGATCTTGAAATGGGGAGAAGAGGGGAGATTTGCAACCTGGTTTAAAAAGATGACCACAAGGGAGGAAACATTGAAACACGTGAATTGACGTAGAAGTATTTTTAATAATTTTACTGCAGCTTATTTTTTTTTTGTATGACCTCTTGGGAAAATATCTTAAAGTAAACATAATCGTTCAATGAAAAACAGTAAAATTCATGGAAAGTTGTGCCCTATTTTCAAGATTGCATAGAATATGTTTATAAACACTGTTTATTTCACGGTAAAAGAGAAAAAAAAAAACAAACTCCAATAGGTCAGCTGGGAATACTGCGTCCATGAAAATTAAGGAACGTTTAAGCCGAAGTACATGTAACTAGGTAACAATGGAAATCATGTGCATTTTAATAGATCTATTTGCAGCTCTTGTAAGCGCACTCTTGTATGCGCATTCTTGTATGCGCATTACTACACCCAGAAGAAAAAACAGGTAATATCAGAATTTAACTGATATTTGTTAATTCATTGCCTTGAAATAGGACACATTTCTTGTGTTCTTTATTTTTATGTCCATTTGAATTTCCATCTTAAAGTTGCCTGTAATTTTAATGGTTGGAAATGAATGTCAACTTTGTGGCGAGCGTCAAAAAACAGGCTGATCTGAGTTAAACTTAAGTAAAAATAAAAAAATCGGATAAGTTAGGAGTCGAGCAAAAAAAAACACACACACACACAAAAGAGATAAAAAAACGGAGAAGTTATAGTCGAGCAAATAAAAAAAATCTGATAAGTTAGAGTCTAGCTAGTACGAAAAATTGGATTAGAGTCGGGGAAATACGAAAAAACGGACAAGTTAGAGTCGTGCAAATGAAAATATATGGATAAGTTAAAGTCGAACATTTACGAAAACGCATGCAAGTTAGAATCGAGAAAAAATAAAAAAAACACATGAGTTAGATTATAGGAGATGCGAAAAGACCAGATAAGCTAGAATATTGTGGCTGGTACAACGCAGACATACACCGAAAGAAGACTTTTACGTTAAAATCGAGAAAAAAAAACAACAACAACAATAACAACTTATGGTCAAGCAAAAATGAAAAAATGGATAACTTGAGAGTTGAGCAAATACGAAACAGCGGGTAAGTTAGAATCGACCCAATACAAAGATAAAAAAGGAATAAATTAGTCGAACATATACAAAATAAAGCGGACATTTTAGAGTCGACCAAATATGAAGGATTGATAAGTTAAAATCGGGGAAGTACGGTAAACGGACAACATTGAGTCAATCTAATAAAAAACTAAGAATCAAGCAAATATAAAAGATTAATAAGTTTTTATTACGAGAAAATATAAATATGATCTGAGCCAAAACGAAAAGAAATTTTAAGTTATATTCGAGCTGATATGAATAAACAAAAATGTTAGAGTTAAGCAAATACAAAAAACCTACAAGTTAGATTTGAGCTAATACAGAAAAAAAAATAAGTTAGAGTCGAACACATGAAGAAATGCATAAGTTAGAGTCGAGCAAATATGGAAAGATGGATAAGTTAGAGTCTAGACTAACAAAGACGAAAAATTTGATAAGGTAGAGTCGAACAATTACGAACAAATGGATAAGTTATAGTCTAATAAATACGAAAAATTGGATAAGTTAGTCCAGGGGTGGCCAACCTTTTGTTTCCCATGCACCAATTTTTTTCACTTCTAATTCACATGCGCCACACAAACTTTGACCCCCTTTTAATCCTCTAATTATGGTGATTTGGACATATTTGGCGGTTATACATATACTCATTATATATATACACACACACACACACACACACACACACATATATATATATATATATATATATATATATATATATATATATATATATATTATTCGGTTTATGACGAAGTTTTGATGGTATGATTTTCAATACAATTGGAGTAATATTAGTGGAGAAAAATTTACTATTTTTTTTTTAATCGGGGTTTTTGCTAATAAATCAAAACATTTTTGATCAAATGATTTGAATCTTGTATATGACGAAGGTGTTTTATATGTCCAAACTCTAAAAAATATATAGAAAGGGTGTATTTTGAATAATTAAAAAAAGAAATGCAGAACATAGCACTGTCCTCTTAAATTCTTTTTGTATTTCTTTTCTAGAAATCAGTATTATTATTAGAATTTTTTTTTTTTTTTCATAAGCTGGCATGTTTTTTTCTTTTATTATCTCTGGGGTATAGTGCGCCACTTGTAATAGTGTAATGCGCCACTGTTGGCGCATGCGCAGTAGGTTGGCCACCCCTGAGTTAGTCGAACAAATACAAAAAAGTGGATAAGTTAGAGCTAGGCAAATACAAAAAATTGGATGAGTTAGAGTTCAACAAATACAAAAAATTTAATAAGTTAGAGTCGAACTAATATGAAAAATTGGATAAGTTATAGTTTAACAAGTACGAAAAATTGGATAAGTTAAAGTTGAACACTTGGGAAAAATTGGATAAGTTAGAGTTGAACAAATACGAAAAATGGGATAAGTTAGTCGAACAAATGCGAAAAATTGGATAAATTAGAATCGAATAAATACGAAAAATGGGATAAGTTAGAATCAAACAAATACGAAAAATGGGATAAGTTAGAGTCGAACAAATACGAAAAATTGGATAAATTAGAGTCTAACAAATACGAAAAATTGGATAAGTTAAAGTCTAACAAATACGAAAAATTGGATAAGTTAGTCAAACATAAAAAAATTGGATAAGTTAGAGTTGAGCAAATACAAAAAATTGGATAAGTTAGTCGAACAAATACAAAAAATTGGATGAGTTAGAGTTTAACAAAAACGAAAAATTGGACAATTTAGAGTCAATTACGAAAAATTGGATAAGTTAGTCGAACAAATACGAAAAATTGGATAAGTTAGTTGAACAAATACGAAAAATTGGATAAGTTAGTCGAACAATTGCAAAAAATTGGATAAATTAGAGTCCAATAAATACGAAAAGTGGGATAAGTTAGAATCGAACAAATAAGAAAAATTCGATAAGTTAGAGTTGAACAAATAAAAAAAATTGTATAAGTTAGAGCCGAACAAATACAAAAAATTGTATAAGTTAGAGTCGAACAAATCCAAAGGTATAAATTAGAGTCGAACAAATATGGAAAGTGGGATAAGTTAGTCGAACAAATACGAAAAAATTTGATAAGTTAGAGTCGAACAAATACGAAAAATTGGATAAGTTAGTCGAAAAATACGAAAAATAGCATAAGTTAGTCGAACAAATACGAAAAATGGGACAAGTTAGTCGAACAAATGTGAAAAAATTGGATAAGTTAGAGTGGAACAAATACAAAACATTGGATAAGTTAGAGTGGAACAAATACAAAACATTGGATAAGTTAGAGTGGAACAAATACAAAACATTGGATAAGTTAGAGTGGAACAAATACAAAACATTGGATAAGTTAGAGTTTAGCAAATACGAAAAACTGATACTTAGGCGAGTAAATATGAAAAACCGATAAGTTTAGTCACGCAAATAAGAAAAGACTCAGTTATATTAAACCAGGTCGACGATGTTTGGAAACCCAACTTGCGCCTTCCATTGTAAAGGGAGTTCAGTGAGCTCTTTTACACAAATGTTACCTTTGTTGCTCACATGCCCACGAGGCATTTTCATTTTCTTTTTATGTTTTTAGTTCATTTACCTTTGTCAGTTTCAGACGTTCAGGCTGATCTGAGCGAATCGTTTGACATGGCATTAAAGCTTTATAAATCATTATGATATATATATATATATATATATATATATATATATATATATATATATATATATATATATATATATGTATAATGTTGTTCATCATAATGTAGGTCATTTTGTGGAATGAGAAGGAAAACAACCAATTTGGTTCTTAATGCTAGGCCTAGGGCAGTTATTATAGAAGCATTTCAAACACAAATACTGTAGTGCCTTTGTGCTTTTTTTTTTTATTACAGATCAGTAATATCTCCAAATTTCTCTTTTGTATATACTGTATATATGAGGATTTATGTACACGTACATAGTGTACGAAGTATGTAGATGTCACAGATAATTTAAGAATTTTACTCTGGATATTTTCATTTATTCAAGAAAGCGGGTTTAAGTGCATAATGAGAGGCATCTTTTAGCCGGAGATTCGCAGGATCCCATAATAGCTGCGGGACTTGAAACCCTTGAGCGGCACCGCTCTCAGGGAGGTGGCTGGAGGAAGCGCTCTCTCTCTCTCTCTCTCTCTCTCTCTCTCTCTCTCTCTCTCTCTCTCTCTCTCTCTCTCTCTCTCTCTCGCTGTCACGCTAGTGACGCGAATTCTCTGAATTAAGGTTGTATACGTTTTAGGAAATGCTTTTGTTTTTATTATTTCTGTTTATTTTGTGAGATGAATGTATGGTTTTGTTTATTCGTATTTGTTTCAGCAAGTAAATTTTGGGCTTAGATTTGTTGAAATTTTCCTGGAAATCAATGGTTGATTTTCATGATTCATGTACTCTATATATAGGAAGGCAACTCAAGTGTATAGGTTTATCATCTGGGCGGCATTATTGCAATCCTCCGTGGTGGACTTTGAAATGCCAATGTTTACTTTCTTTTCTATGAAACTCTCGATGACTACTTTAATAACTACAATATAAGTATAGGCAGTATATATTAGATATCTAATAAACAAATCGCTCTACTACTACTACTCCGTTTTCTATTGGTATTTGCAAGGGGTATTTATTTTTTATAGAGTCATTAAGCTGCTTTATATAATAGATTAGTCATTTTTGTTTTGATTCTTGAATCATCCAAGACGGTTTTTTTTTATTTGAAATTTAGATTTTAGTTGAGCTGTGGAATATATAGATAGAAAAAACTATCAATATGGTTCATGATTTTTGTAACATCCAATTTATTATCCCATTTATTATTATCCCTTTATTATCCTTTGTTTTTATCTGTTTTTGTTTAATATTTTTGTTTGTTTTAATCCCCCATCAATGAAAAAATACGGATTAATTTATTTAGTTATCGTTGCTGTATCATGTATTAACAAGAAGTGTGGATGCCCTTGTTTTACATAGACTATCAATACATCTGGCCAAAATCTGTTTTGGCAACTCGCATTTTAAAGTACTGTATTGAATGACGTCTGAGAATGACTAAGAATCTTCGGGAAGCCGGATGCGTCACACGTTTGTTGGAGCCGATTCCCATTCTTTTTGCCTTACACTAAAAGGTTATTTATACTCTTGTGTGAAAATGTATCCTTGACTACGTTAGTTATTATGTCTGACATGAACTAGTGTACACACTTCTTTTTGATGTGGTCACTGAATTTTTGGGTCGTTTTATTATGAAACCGGCTTGATACTAAATCATTATGTTGCCGTTTGGTGTGATTTTGATGGATTTGGTTACAGACATTTGTGAATACACTTCTGATATATAAGTTGTTGTGATCTGTGAACAAATTTGTTGCAAATGCTTTCTGAGAATATCGTCTAGTTTGATGTAGAGTCTTGACGTTTTGAACCATTGCTGGTTGAGTGAAGTAGGTTGAATGATTACTCTGTTAGAGAGAGAGAGAGAGAGAGAGAGAGAGAGAGAGAGAGAGAGAGAGAGAGAGAGAGAGAGAGAGAGAGAGAGAGGTTAGCAAAGGTAAGAGGTACACAAATTAAGTACACATTGGGTGAAGGTATCAAAGTCATTGGGTTCCCAGAAACGATCCGTTGTCCTTTTTGTTCCATTGTTTTTAACTTATTTGCACTACTTTCTCCTGTTTTGCAAACGCATTTGAAGCATATTGTTGAAAATATAAGGAAGTAGAAATTGACCACAAAGCCCTAAATAATTCAGTTCTGACTGTTTTCAACATCGGTACTTTAAAAGTGCTTATAAAGAAGTTATGTTTGTTTTTAACTGTTTGACGGCATTTTAGGCAATTCGAATAGTGGGTGATGTTGAATCGTTTAATTATGACGAATTGGATCAGTATGTATATTCAGTAGCTATAAGAGAAGAGTACACCCGATGAACGATTTTGAATACTCTCCGCAACCGTCATTTTATTACAGCATTTCTCATTACTGGGTGCTGCTCGGGTAAACATTCGTTTCATCTTTGATCTTGAAGATTTCTGGTTGGGCCAACAACCCGTATTCCAAGCAGTGATGTCACGTGTTCTTGGAATGGTTCAGTATGGTTTCATTATTTGCTGTGATTCTGTTCCTGTGAAATTAGCGCTCATTAGTTTCCTCTTATCAGGATTATTTACAATCCTGTTCACGGTTCTGTGTTCATGACTCTCTCTCTCTCTCTCTCTCTCTCTCTCTCTCTCTCTCTCCTCTCTCTCTCTCTCTCATCACAGGGCTTACGGGAGCGGACGTAAAGGAACAGATGGTCGCGTTACTTGAAATTAAGAATGCTTCTGTTCATCAAAGGAGCAAGTTATGTGCCTAGTTGTTTACCGACTGTTGCAGGCCGCATTTAGGGTAGAGAGAGAAATTGGAGAAAGGCAAAAATTCACGTGAGTGTCGATCTCCGTCAGAACACTACCATTGATATTCATCAAAATACTCTCTCTCTCTCTCTCTCTCTCTCTCTCTCTCTCTCTCTCTCTCTCTCTCTCTCTCTCTCTCTCTCTCTCTCTCTCTCGTTTCATTGTATAATTCTTATGCCAATCTGTATTCTTTTTCGTAAGAAATCATGGTCAAACGAAATATATGAGCAATGTTTGATTTCGTACTTGCCAATCAAGTTGGGCCTACGGAATTTCCAAAATCTTTTCCCTAATTGTACGTGATAAGGTATTTCATGTAAGTTCCAATCTCTTAGTCGCTTGATTTCTTGAAATTGTTGTTAGTGTTTAAGTGAATTCTGTTTTATTACGTTTTAAAGGTGAAAGTATTAAGATTCCCTACCGCTTGATCTCATAACTTTCATAGCTATACGCGTTGCAGTTTGAGAAGGAAGTGAAACCTATTGGCAAGGGAGTGAAAGTGCAAACGGAAAGTTTGCCATTTTTCTTTCAAATGTAAATACTTCCTTATGTTAAGGAGCGAATGCAAGGTGTTTGGAATGGGGTTTACACTATTGCTAGTAAAGACAGCATATTTCGTGCCATAGATTGTTGTAAAATTGGTATGTTTCATAGTAGGTCTCTTTCAATACTTTATTTTCGATGCCTATTATATTGTTCAGTTATATTATATAAAATAATAAGTGAAATCGACATTTTGAAAGGCATTTGCTATTTTTTTTTTAAAACGAAGATTAATAAAACTGTTTTTCTTCAATTGGAGAGAAATTAAAATAGTACCTTCGGCACATTTCGGCACCTTTCCAAATGAAATTGATTATATTGAGACTTAATTTTTTAATTTTTTATTAAGAAAACTAACCTTGAATCTGCGAAGCGTGTGGCATGAATGTCGTTAGCGTCATTCCCGTGAAGAATGTTCCCCGGGGCCACCTGACTTTCACCCTGCTTGTTTTACCCTTCTGCCCCGTTAGAAGGAAGCAGAAGGCTACACACAAACACACACACACACACACACACAGACGATCATAACCTTGAGTACTTTCCGTGTGTTTGGGGCTTGGGACATTGCCTTCACTGTAATACGAGTTGTGCTTTGTTGTATTGATCGCTGGTGACACTTGTTACTTCTTAAAATTTGCTTTTCCTTTTTCTGTTAGTTTGTAGTATCTATACAATGGGGTTTTATGGATCTTTGTATTTTCATAATTTAATTGTTTCTGATTATTCTTGACCACTTTTAACTGCGTTGATAGCCATTAGCCTTAATCGTGGTTTTGTTTGCGTTTGGAGACGATAGAAAAAGTACTGGCTAACAATTTTAATAGCATTTACTTCCTTGATGTGCAACTGAAATGATTTTTTTTTTATCAAAACAAATTAATAAAGCACGTAATGAACTCTGGTAGTTTTTTTCACAAAGTAGCCACAAAACTGAATTTGGGATGACATTGGAAACTAACTGATCTTGCCCTGCTAGCCATCACAATAGGTGAAATTGGCAGTTTTTCTTGTCGATTTTCACGATGCATAAATGAGGACTTGTTGGTGAGGGCTAAAGGTGCATGTTTGTAGACAGAGAGAGAGAGAGAGAGAGAGAGAGAGAGAGGAAAACCAGTCGATTTTGAAAATATTGCTGCTATATACTTCGGTTAGGTCAAATTTTTTGTTTATATATTTCAAGGATATATTAACAAAACGTGCTTTACCTTTTTAGTGTGTTTGTGAATGGCTCTGCTCTGAATTAACCTTTGGGCATTGAGGTCATGCGATGGATGCCCTCTTAGGCTATCTCGTATTATTTTCATAATGGCTGTCGAGGAGGTATTTAGCAATGTGCTTCGTCTCATTGGGATTTTACTTTGAGTCTTGAATAATAGCGTGGCACAGGGAAATAGAAATACTGATGAAATAGACTATTATTATTATTATTATTATTATTATTATTATTATTATTATTATTATTATTATTATTATTATTATTATTATTATTAAATCAGGCTATATATCAGTTTAGTGAGATCGGTGTTACTGTATAGACATGATTCATGGTATGACAATGAAGCAATATCTAACAGATTTAGTAGATTTGAGAACAAAGCCTTTAGAAGAATATTTGGAGTTAAATGACAGGACAGGATTAGAAATGAAATTGTAAAGGAGATTACTCAAATTTCATATGTGGATGAGAACATGGTGAGTGATAGATGATGATGGTTTTGGGCATGCTCTTCGCACTCCCCGAGAGAGATTAGTTCACCAAAAATTTAACCTGGCTCCACAAGGCACTAAAAGAGTTAAAAGACCGAGGCTTACATGGTTGAGGACTATGAAACTGGAAGCTGGGATGATGAATGGAGAAGTATAGAATTAAAAGCTCAAGATAGAGGCGACTGACGAAATCTAACCGATACTCTTTGCGTCAATAGGAGTAGGAGATGATGATGATTATTATTTTCATTATTATTAGCTAAGCTACAACCCTAGTTGGAAAAGCAGGATGCTATCAGCCCAAGGGCTCCAACAGGGAAAGTAAATCAGTGAGGAAAGGAAATAAGGAAATAAATAAACTATATGAAAGTAATGAACAATCAAAATAAGATATTTTAAGAACAGTAACAACATTAAAAATTATCTTTAATATTTAAACTAAAAACTTACGTAAGCATGTTCAACATAAAAACATTTGCTGCAAATTTGAGCGTTTGAAAGTCTACCGATTCAACCACGCGATTAGGAAGATGAATCCACAACTTGACTGGTATGGGACACTGTTTTGTAGTTCATAATAATTAAGGCTGTCACACAGAAGACTTTGTACTTGTGTCTTTTAAAGTTATTCCGTTTAAGTTATTACCCAGTACCTGGATTTGATTCATGAATTTATTTGTATGATTTTAAGAGAAAGCAAGAGGTTGTAAAACCCGAAAGTCTATGTTATTTCTTTTCTTTCATTCGACTGGGACTTTTTGCAGCCTCCTAGCGTAACTGACATCCCAATTTCCCCTCATCCTTATTATCTTAATTTTCAGCGCCCTTCTTCATATAACCGGTTCGTGTATTATGAGTCATGTCCGCTGTTGAGCTGTTAGGCTGTCGTTAGGCGTGCCCTAATGCCTATGCATGTGTCTGTGAGCCCTCCCTGGCCAGGTGTTCTAGTCGTGATGGTGGTACTTGGTACCAGGGAGCAGATTCAAGGGTTGGCTATAGTCTAGGTGAAGTCTCTCCCTCTGTCGGGAGGGATGCACCGTGAGAAGGTCACTATAGACCCCTTAATGAACCATTTCCCCCTACCAAGTCTGGCATCCACCTCCCTCCACCTCTCCTCCATTTAGCCCTCAGTGTCCCTACTCACACGGTATCCCTTTACCCACCCTTTTGTATATTGTGCCTCCTACCCTCCCACTTATCCAACTGACTATCCGCCATTCCATCCACCCAACTAACCAACCCGTCATTCTTTCATTTGATCAGCTATCCACCCGTCATCCATCAATGGCATCCGTCTCTCTCTCTCTCTCTCTCTCTCTCTCTCTCTCTCTCTCCCCAGCATTAAAATCAAGGTATTATTTCGAATAACTAGTAAAATACGTAAATATTCTCGCAATGTTTTTGCCAACTTTAAAATAGTCGAATTTATTTATACATGTTTCGTGTATAAATGTGATAGTATTGACGGTCAGTGACCTCATGAAATATAGAACCCTGATTTCATTGGTGCGTGTTCTCTCTCTCTCTCTCTCTCTCTCTCTCTCTCTCACATATCCTGTCATTTTCCTTTTTTGCTATGTTAAACCTACTGAATAAACATTTCACTTTTTCTCGAGTGTTATTCTTTCACTCTTGAGCAGGTTTTAAGTATATTGAAAGTTTGAATTATACTGGATTTCTACTTTAGTAAGGGAAAAAATTATTTATCTACTTGAAAAATATGCTGGTGTTATATTAAAACTAAAGTTAAAATATATATAGCCGAATTTCAATAATTCTCTTAGTGAATAGCAAACTACTGTATTAAGGAAGTACTCGCCCCATTTTATTAAAACTGCTGTGTCAGCAATGAAATATCTCAGAAATATCTCGGAACGGTTTTTGTAGACAACGTGTAGCCGGCGGCAACAAGTCCCCACCTCTGACATAAGTCTCATTCCCTATTTACCGAGTCGTGCATGTACAGTTGTACTTCGTGTCACTTCATCGATCCTGCAGTCTTCCATGTGGTTCTTTGCACTGTAAACGTTGAAGACATTAACTCTCATTTCGACAGTGTATATCCTCATATCATCATTTTCTGTGTTATTCTTTATGAACTTCGTCTTCTTAATCTCATCTTTACTTTTTTTCTCATTCCCAGTCTTTTGATATATCCCACACGACATGCATTTTATTATTCATTCGACTTTCGCTTGCTCGCAAGCACTTTAATGTTTGTGTCAATGTAGTCTATTATGTATACGTCATAATAAATACCGATCGACAGGATGGCGGGGGTAATTTTGATTGTCCTAGAGAAATCAATTTGTGATTCATAAAATGAATGAGCTGTGATCTTTGCTGCAAGGATTACCTAATTTAGACAGGAAAATCACATTCATTACAGAACTATTAAAAACAGCAGAAAATTATAAGAAGAATATTCACTCTATTAATGCGTTGCAAATGTTACTCTTTTAAAGTGGTGGATTGGCATAGGAGTGGAACAATTTAACGAAATTTTTTTTTTATATCTTTTTTAGAATATTTTTCGTAATACGACTTTATAAACTCAAATACTCCATATGTAGAACTCAGTCACTTCATCTCGCTTAAAGTAGATTGCGAGATCTCAAGTCTTTTGAGTCCTCTTGAAGTCTTCAGAGTCATTCAAGTGAGAGAGAGAGAGAGAGAGAGAGAGAGAGAGAGAGAGAGAGGGTTGAATTCTTCTTTTTGATCTTATTCGCACATGTGTTGTATTAACTAGATATTTGTCCTTTTCTTTGTTTCTTACGCATCTTTGTAATATTAGTCGCTGGTTCATGTTAGTAATAGCGTTTTTCTGATGAAAAATTCTTGTATTTTTTAAAGAAATTCCGATGTCTTAGTTTAATATACGAGTTCATATTGTTTGGTAATTGCTAAAAGAAAGATTATATTGTTTGGTATTTGCACGTTACACGTAACTGTAGAAAAATACTATCATAATATTTATAAGTTAACCTCTAATTTTGTGTAAATTTTTTATTGTGTTAATATGTATCTACATAAATACTTCGTTGATAACTGTGGTCAATATATATAATACACGCAAGAAGAGAATTCCTTATTTCGAGCAACATTTATTCATTTAGTGAAATCTCTCTCTCTCTCTCTCTCTCTCTCTCTCTCTCTCACCCAAATATATATATATATATATATATACATATATATATATATACATATATATTTATTATATATATATATAATATATATATTCATGTGTGTGTATGTATGATCAGTATAGGTGTGTATTTAGTATCTATACATACATACATACATTGTGTGTATTTGATTACATAGAAAATATAGAACAGGAAGTTTGTGAAGTCTTTGTCTGCGTTTTGTTGTGTGGTAGAAACGCGACTGTTTTGTCTGGTGATTATTTTACGATCGGTAGTTGGCAGAGATTTATATCTCCATATAAATTACAAGCAAGTTGATGGATGTTGGCGGAATAGTTGGGGTTTTCAAGCTTTCTTACCATAGAAGACTAATTTATTTCATGATGTGGTATCAGAAAAGTTAACTCAAATTTGTTTTCCTATCTTTTATGTTTATTTTAAGATCAGGTATGGATAAAATATTCTATAATTTGACTGTTTATTTGTCTTAGAAAAAACGTAATACTGTAGTTTCATATATCACATATATTACTTAGTAAGAGTGGATTCGTCATAAAACGAAAGAATTTACCTAATATATAGTTATTTCTTGTAGATTTGTTATTCATCAGCCATTCTAAAAACCATCAATCAAAGGGACTAAAATTAACCAAGGGTTTGCAGTCCGAATGGTTAATCTCCCCTATGTATATAAAAGCAAGTGTCTGGGTATACACACATTATATATATATATATATATATATATCCTGAGCGGCTTGCCAAGCATATGAATCTTCTGCCCATCCCCATCCCTCTTGTTGGGTGAGAGAGGGAGGGGGTACCCTGAAAGGCATATCCTACTCAGAAACCACAATCTCCCACAAATTTCTGAAACTTCCGTGTTGTAGTTAGGAAAGGGGGAGGGAAAGGTTGGATCTGTGTGTGCGCATATCTATCTATATATTTAGCCGTCATTTTTGATGGATGGCGTACACTAGTATACAGTAAATGTATTAGCCACACCGTTCCACTTGATCTCGTAATATCTCCCTTGGAGCTTGGGGCTGGAATGATGTCATGGAACGGGCTGCAGAAAACGTGACCCTCCTGCTTTGGTTTGAAGGAAAAGCAGCAGTTGAGAAAGAGCGAAGAAAGAGAAACTTCCAACGGGGTTCAAATGTTAAGTGTTACGCCACGTGGCAGGACAACGTCTTTGAAAATAGAGTAGGTCAAGGTTGGGAACAACCTCTTGGTTACGTTTAGAGTCCAAAAAACTTTAGCGAACGATTTGTACTCGTGTTTGGTAAAGTATTAGGTTTCGGACCACCTCTGGATTATCTTTTACTATTATTATTATTATTATTATTATTATTATTATTATTATTATTATTATTATTATTATTATTATTATTATACATGCATCTATCTATCTATCTGCCTATATATATACACACACACACATATATATATATATATATGCATATATATATATATATATATATCTATATCTATATATATCTATATCTATATAAATCTATATATATATATATATATATATGTATGTGTGTATATATATATATATATATTTATATATATATATATTTATATATATATATATATATATGTGTGTGTGTGTGTATATACATAGTATAAGCATATGTGTTTTGTAAAATCTCTCTCTCTCTCTCTCTCTCTCTCTCTCTCTGTTAATCTGCAAGAGTATTTCATCAATCAGTTTTTTTACCTTTGTTATCGAGGTATAACCTTTTGTATGCATGAGAAAGTATTCTTGAAGGAAAAATACTCTTCGGTTTTGGTTCCCTCTTTAGTTTCTCTAGGTTTCTTACTTTTATTTTTATTTCTTTTCTTCTGCTTTGTTTCTTTCATGATGAGCAATACGAAATGGTTGCACTTGAAGGAAGTTGTTCCAGTCTTGTTTGTATACTGCGACATATTTTGACGCTGTAGAGAGAGAGAGAGAGAGAGAGAGAGAGAGAGAGAGAGAGAGATGCTATTCATCCAATATTTAGGTGTTCCTGTTAAATACAATTGTGGCTTGTGAAATTTATGCCTCAAATGAGAACTTGGAGAACTTGTCTCAAGATTTATATTCTAGTGTTTTTGATACGTCAAACTAGATGAAGTGTTGTTTTATATTTAACTTGTTTGAAGATATGATACATTTTTAGTTGCGATTAAATTTTTTACATAGTTTGATAGTCCCTTGCTTTTTGAAGTTTCATGACCCGATTTGCTCTTACTCTCCTTTGAAGTTTTTATAGTTTATATATGAAAGATTTAGTTTAATGTTGATACTGTTCTTGAAATATTTTGTTTTAATTGTTCAATGCCACTTTTGTAGTTTATTTATTTCCTTTCCTCACTGGGCTATATTTCCTTGTTGGAGCCCCTGGGCTTATGGCATCCTGCTTTTCCAACTAGGGTTGTAGCTTAGCTAATAATAATAATAATAACAACAACAACAGCAACAACAATAATAATAATAATAATAATAATAATAATAATAATAATAATAATAATAATAATAATAATAATAATAATAGCACTGATTCAGTTTGTGTAAAGTAACTGTAGTTCTCTTACAAAGACGAGCAACATGAATTGATTATCTGCAAATGCTACCCATGCAAAGGATTGAATCATGAATAGGAGGAGTGTGCAAATGATGACCTGAGAGAGATAAACACATGAAAGCCGTGACGTTGCATTTGTCGAATGATTTCCTCCATAACGTTTCTCACTTACTTTCATCTAGAGTGAAACTGTGAAACCGGTTTCTCTATGAAATGGAGGAAAGATTATTAATAGAATGAACTGTTCCAGCTTCGTTTTACATATTGCATACCGGCAGGGCTTAATTGCATGCGGCATATAAATGTTCATTGTGTATGTATAATACCCATTTATATTAATGGGTAAAGCTTTGTTTTATAGCCTTAGTGCTCCTATAGTAATGTTTTATTTTATTTTTCTAAATACTTTTCAGATTTTGCACAAACCTTCAGTATAATTTTCTTCTTCTTCTTCTTCTTCTTCTTCTTCTTCTTCTTCTTCTTCTTCTTCTTCTTATTATTATTATTATTATTATTATTATTATTCGTTTATATATAAAACAGTTATTCAAGGAAAATTATCTCCGTTTAGGGTAGGGGCAGCGTACCCTGGGTAGGGAAGAGAGTCTCCTGCTTCAGCAACGGGGAAGTTGTAGCCTCCAGTCCCGTTACCTCCCAGCAGCAGACTTGCCTCGTACCAGAGCATAGGATCAGGGTTTCCTAAATTTAGCGTTCACGTTCACTTTCCAGAATAGTGGTTGAAAGTTTCTGTGGTGACCTCATACGTATTGCAACTTCCGTTAGGATCGAGAAAATATGAGGATTCCTTTTCAGTTGCAGTAGAAGTTATTTTTTGCCCTTAGATGGACCAGAGTTTCTTTCTCCACTTTTTTTTCTATATTTTTTTTTTTTTTGCTTAAACGGCTCATTTTTACATTTACATATTTTCTTAGTTATTCTGGTAGATTTAAGTCACTTATAAAGCACTGGTTTCGATTTGAAAAATGTTGCCTTGCAAAATTAACCAACGTGTGTACAGAGTTGGTAAACTGGATTCCATGTAATGAGGGTAGCGTTTATTTAAGAAAATACTGTAGAGATTGGGATTTATTGTATGGTATTACTTGTTGTGGATGTGCGTCTTTCTAAACGTGTATCTTTCTTACTGACTTACAGGAGTCATTGGATTGTCAAGTTTGAAGCTAGACGAGCCGTATCGGTATAATTGCGTTTAGTTAATGTTACTGTAGGTTTGTTGAGCACCTGATCCCAAATTAATATGATTAATTATGGAATAAATCGCTTTCCTTTGTGTAAAGTTAAAATTTGACTTTGTCTCATACGTGGTGTTTTTTCTTCTTACATATTATTAGCTCGTTGAATGTTGTCAGTGTTGGCGGTTGCCTCAAATTTACAGATGGTTTAGCCTCACATTGGAGCCATCCTGTTCTTCCATTGGCATTTACGCCATACAATTGACCACTGTCCTCTAAATAAAGGTTAATGGGATGCAGATTAAGTTAATCTACACTTCCTTGTCTTGCTCTCTAACTACTGTACCTTCCTCGTAAAATCTGGTTGATTTGTTAACCAGTACTTTAGTAATGTTTACCATTGGCAAGTTGGTTATTACCTGTAACTGGGACATTATATTGTAAAGAGTCAATGTGTCTGATAAAGTTTTTTTTTTTTTTTGAGTCTGCTGGAGAATGAAAACTTTTAAAACCTTTTAAATCTATATTTTTTTAATTGTCCTATCAATGAATTGGACCCTCGAACCAGAGCATCCTTGGGATGTCAGATTGAGAACGGTATCTGTCCTGGGAGGATAAATGGGAACTTCCTTGGATCTGCCCATCCATCCGATGTCCGATCTGGGTGGGTAAACGTAACATGTTTTTTGCGTCGAAAGTGGAAGTTCCGGTTCGATGCCACAAGATGACTATAAGAAATGCTTCTTTCGTTCCATTAACACACGATTTTTATCATGCGTGAGGAAAAAGAGGGACACTGCATAAAAATGTATCCTATAACTGTTCACAAGCCACTTTTATTTGTTTTTCTGGTTGGAAAGTATATGCAATATATACTCATGTGGAACTATATTGCATTTACTATGCAGAAGCTAATGTATCTATCCCAACAAAATTGCGATAAAAATTACATAATATTACCGTAAGTTGGCAATCTTTGTATCTACAACTTATTAGGGATATTTTCCTGTTTCATGCCATTGATGTTTGCATTAGAATGAGCAATTTTGTATACTAGAGCCCTGTTAACCTTTGATTGTATGTAAACAAAAAAGTAGATAGTTACTTTGTGGTGATTTCATGGAGCGATGTTGAATGTTAATTTCTTAAATTGAAAATTTATGTACAATTGAACATATACATATAATGGTGATCGTTTTCGAACTTGTAATGTTTATTAGATATCAGTATGTGTCACGTGTTACTTGGAGGATAGACGGAACTCGAACGAAAATTGGTGAAGATTTTTTTTTATGTCGATAATGGCATCCAGGTTAGTGAAAAAGTTGACGAGTGTTGAAGGTTTTTCGGTAAAAGTCTTATTAATTAGAACATCGTTTGTTGGTTTTTGTGATTATTGCATGATTTTATGATATAGGGAATGGCCTAAGTGAGTTTTTAGTTCCGCGAAGATTTCCGCTGTTTAATTTTTTTAGGTTGATTATTGCCAAACAAAAGGCAATCTGATTAGATGAAAGAAATTTAAATGTTTGTTTCTGTTATAGTATAGTAGATATTTACCATCTTATTGCTTACGCACTGACAGGATTTATGAAACTTAGTGTGGTGTGTGCGTGTGTTTGTGTGTGTGTGTTTGTGTGTGTGTGTGCATGCTTTACAGGGAAGTAGAATATTGGGTGGGTTAGATTCTGAGGGACGGAAATCTGGTTTAGGAAAAAGGGCTGAACAACAAGGTCACCTTGTCAGTGACGTCAGATATCTGTGAATGGGAGTAGATGCCATGTCGTTTTGTTTTCGACCTCATGAGAACTTCTGAATGGCATATTGACAATAATGAGGTCATTGCTGTGTCGGTTTGATAACATTAAGTTGTTCCTCTAAGCATTTTCATTTGCGCTGCAGAGTTGAGGGAGGCCATAGCCAACAAGGTTAAAAGTTATCTTGCGTTGCTCATTGTAGCAGAGATTCCAGCCTCCTTTAATGGTGGATCGGGTTTTTTAAAGAACTTTTTGCTGTCGCTGCCGGAAATTAGTCTGATTTCATCTTTTCATATACATGCAAAGAAATATTAGATTGGCCATTGAAATTCTCATTACTAGTAGGTTTGTCAGTATTTATATACACTTGCCTTTCTCGACCTAGAGAAATGAAATCTAGGAAAATAAGTAGAGGGTCATCTAAACAACCTTTAGTTAACATAGTATTATAGGTAAGTGATGTGGTTTTTCTTGGGATGAAATGTATTGTACACCAAACTCGACCACACTCGGCCATTGTGTATTGTTACGGAAGGACAAAGTGTGGCTCTTACTTCCAAGATGGCTCTGCAAGAGGCTGATCTTCTTTAATCCTTCGTCATTAGGTAACTTTCGCTGTATTCCGTCAATGCAATTTTTTTTTTTTTCATATTTTTTTTTTTTTTTTTTAAATATTGATGATTTCTTGATAGAGTTACGAATGCAGAATGTTTTAGAATTGGTTTTCCGTCTTGCAGCTGTTAGTCATATACTGTAGATTTGAAAATGGATATTGATTGATAGACTTTAGGGAAAGAATGTATTTAGCCTATTATGGGACACTTCGATTCACCGTATGATATGGATGTTTGCTAAAGAAAGTTATGTATTAATATATATATATATATATATATATATATACTCTAATTTATGAATAGTACGGTTTTCTACGAAGATTTGATGATTGTGGAATATCTGGAAAATGTGGGGGATTCTCCAAGAATCATTGTCTTTGTCTACGTCTCCTTTGAAGGTTGCCGTTGATGCCAATGGATGTGTGCATTGTATAATCTTGGTGTGCATCCCTGGGAAACCACCTGGCGTATCTTAGTACTGTAATTTGTTCCCTTTGTAATCCAAGAAAGGGTAAATGGCATAGATAGTTATAATTTGCTTATGTTAAGGATGCTTACTGATAGGAAGTAGGTTGGCGAGGGCACTAGCCACCCGTTGAGATACTACCGCTAGAGAGTTATGGGGACCTTTAACTGGCCAGACAGTACTATATTGGATTCTTCTCTCTGGTTACGGTTCACCTTCCCTTTGCCTACACATAAACCGAATAGTCTGCCATATTCTTTACAGATTTTCCTCTGTCCTCATACACCTGATAACACTTTGATTACAAAACAATTTTTCTTCACCCAAGGGGTTAACTACTGCACTGTAATTGTTAAGTGGCTACTTTCCTCTTGGTAAGGGTAGAAGAGACCCTTTAGCTATGGTAAGCAGCTCTTTTAGGAGAAGGACACTCCAAAATCAAACCATTATTCTCTAGTCTTGGGTAGTGTTTGGTAGTGCCATAGCCTTTGTACCATGGTCTTCCACTGTCTTGGGTTAGATTTCTCTTGCTTGAGGGTACACTCGGGCACTCAATTCTATCTAATTTCTCTTCCTGTTATTTTGTTAAAGTTTTTTTTTATAGTTTATGTAGGAAATATTTATTTTGACGTTGTGTCTGTTCTTAAAATATTTTATTTTCCCTCGTTTCCTTTCCTCATTGAGCTATTTTCCCTGTAGGGGCCCCTGGGCTTAGAGCATCCTGCTTTTCCAACTAAGGTTGCAGCTTAGCAAGTAATAATAATAATAATAATAATAATCCGTGAAATTTAATGCCTTTCATGGAAATGTTTTAGTGGTTCAATTAAAGAAAATACGTACCTTTTCCGAAAATTTCTAATGATTTTTGATTAGTTAGAATATATGTTTCGATTGGAAATGGTGCGAAATGATGAATCCAGGTCATTATTGCTGGAAATGAAATATATTTGTCTTTTAAGGAATAGAAAAAAAGGTTCCAAATAAAGTTTGACTATTAGAAATAGGAAAAAAATTAACCTTTTTTTTAATGTATAATTAGGGACAGTTACAGAGACTTTAACGATGTTATGTATGTATGTATATATATATATATATATATACATATATATATATATATACATATATATATATATATATATATGCAGGTATTCTAATACAATAAATGGTTGTGGGGGATAGACTGGGTCTTATCACTATTCTTCGCAAATTATCCTCACAACTGTTTAGGGTGGTTTATTTTCTCTCAACACAATCGAAATAATTATTTTGTTTCCGTCGTCAACAACATTCATTTTTCTCTCTTGTTAGAGTGGGAAATTCGCTCCTTTATTTATTTTATCTTACTGAGTGGGGATACCTTAACGTGGTAAAAAGGGTTTGCGTACCGCCATGACCAGCAAATCTGTGTTTATTAAGGCTACCCATACTAGGCAGGTTTCCTATGAGCGCTCAGAGGAAAATATTCCACCATCACCAATCTGCACTGGTCAATGTGGTGAAAACTGACCAGACCCCGGACATGAAGTGACATGGTTGAGGTCTTTTCCCTGCAGTGGACTAGAAATGGCTGCATTTGTTGTTACTTTTTAATGAAAGAAACAAGCTTTTAAGATTAGGGTTTTTTGGGGGCCAATTCTTCAACATATTTTTTTCCTTTAATGCCGCAAACATCTCACGCATTTCGTCATTCATTTTTTTTTTTTTTTTTTTTTGAAAAAATATTACTTTTAGTGTATGTCTTGATATATGTTGAGAGAGAGAGAGAGAGAGAGAGAGAGAGAGAGAGAGAGAGAGAGAGAAAATGTAACGTAAATATAAGGTAATTTTTTGGGTTGAAAAACCATGTCTTTACACGCGTATATAGCATTATAAGGATATTAGAGGTTGATTGAGTTTTGTTTTATTTTCATTATTGAGTAGATTTTGGCTACATCTAAGCTAAATTCAGTATTTTTAAAATCTAATGCTACTTAGCGTGGATATACGTATGCTAGATTGTATAATAGCGATCGAATATTCGTTTACATCATCTCACCATAGGTAAAATATCCAAAGTTCGACGTTTTTGGATTCATCTCTGCTATTTAAAAGTTTGGTAATCTGATCAAAGAAGCCGATTTAATTCAGGAGTTTAATTGTTAGACATTTCATTATTTTTTCCTATTTATTTGTATTATCTGCAATTCTTTGATTGAAAACCGTTTTTAATGAACAGAGCATACAAGGATAAGTTAAAATTTAATGCCTTTCCAAAAGGATATGTTAGGAGTATTACAAATACGACGAACAGAAATGGATCATATACGTTCCCTAGATAGTGATATAAAGTAGATTTTGCTATAAGATGTGGCTTGACGAGTCACCGCTTATTATAGTCCTGTACTTTTGAGCATATTTAAAGACAATGCTTGGTTTAAGACTTTTGCAGCCTCGTCTCTAATTCAATTTAAAGGACCTTGTACTATAGCCTTGGGTTGAAGTTCTCTTTCATGGTGTTACACTCGAAACCAATATTGTTTGCTTTTTTATTTCCTAGCCTTTGTGATGGCACTGGTGAATCTTCACTTTGTTAAATTTCAGGAATATTACGATGTCTTTATCATAACATTTTACTTTAGAAATTACAGCTTATATAATATTCAAGTAATTAGAATATTGCTGCTAGATTCAGTGAGCTAAATTTCAATTAAAATGTAATTGATACATTAGAATTTTTGTGTTCCCTAGAACTAAATTTAAAATTTTTCGAATATTTTTCAACTGAACAGGGGAAAATTCTACTGGCCCTGCCTTTGGATTTTCTCATCGTTTAGTACTTAGAACCGAGGCCTTGAGTGATTTTACTTTATAACTCATGGAGGGATAAAGGATCTTCTTTTATGAATGTAAATATGAACAGGGAAATGGTATTATTCATAGTTTAATACATCCCTACACATCTTCATCCCTCTGTTAAAAGAGAGAAGAGTTTTAATGAATTGATGTCATACTTTTTGTGACCTTCAAATCCTTGTGAATACAGGCAAATAACAGAAAAAGGGGAAAACCTCTATTCTTTAGTATTCCTTCATCATGAGGGCGGACCTCAGAAGACTGGCTTAATACGCATAGTTAGACACCATTCCGTGTTTTGTCATGGGGAGCGATCCATAGTGAATGACAAGCACCTTCGACATCAATAGCACGACATTTCTTGACAGCAATCTCTCACATTGCCTTTAATTTTTTTTTTTTATAATAAACGAAACAATAACTCAACTCGCTTCAAGTTCTATAAAGATTTTATGCACAGGTTCTTTTTCATGATCCAAAACCTGATTTATTATTTTAATATTTTGATATCTATTGTTTGAAGTTTCGAATTAATTCTTACGCTTGGGAAATGAATGGTGCGTTTTTTTTTTTTTTTTTTTTTTTTTGATGTGATTTTCCACGGCAAAAAAAAAGGAAAAATTAAACTTTTGTATCCTTAAAGGCTTATTACTGATAATGACCCTTCCTTTTTTATTGTATCCCGATAAGCTCTGAAGTTTTTTTCTATAGCTCCTTCGGTCTTTAATGTTCTTGAGTCTACCTAATCATGTCTTGTGAAGGACACCGATGAGCAGTGTATCTTCGGAGGCTTGAGTGATGCTTATCAGGCGTTGGAGGCGCCAGGATTATGTGGATCTCATGCCTATGGCTTCTCTCCGTGTCACCATAGATCTGTCGAGGAGGTGTTGGCTGGATAATTCTCTTCCTTGATTTAGGATAAGTTATGTCCTTCCTGATGTTGGCTGCTCACAACTAGTCAGTAATTTGTTTGCGGTCTGTTCGATTTTATTATTAGGGAACGTCTTTCTACCGTCAATTAATAAAGTAAATCAAATATCGACCATTAATATACTTCTCTCTTAACATCAGCATCGAGTATCTGTGTCTGGTATTAGTTTGAAATTATTCCCCCATGTATTGATTACTGATATGATTACTTGTTAGAGTACAAACAATTGATATTAAAGCCAGAAATTGTGCCTCTTTAGATATTTCTTCCATATGAAATCTTTGCCATTTAATCTGTTATTCCAGATGGCAATGATACATTAATGGTGCATGATTTGGGTAATTATCTTCATCTGTTTGTCGATCCTTCATTACAAATCTTTTGGGGTTTGATAACAATGGATGTGACATCTGGTTACCATAAGTAATGGTCTTTTTTTTTTAAGTGGCAAGCACTCTCTCTCTCTCTCTCTCTC
>NC_090739.1:47006713-47009213 GCF_036898095.1 Palaemon carinicauda
TAATATTCTCTCTCTCTCTCTTTCTCTCTCTCTCTCTCTCTCTCTCTCTCTCTCTCTCTCTCTCTCTCACCAAGAACTGAAGGTACAAATACACTTGTGGCAATGAAGTTTATTGACTAGAATGAAAGATTTAATATTGAAAATCTTTGTTAAAGGCTGATCGATTGAAGGTCCTAGGGTTATACTTTTCCAAACTATAAGTCATGGCTTGGTTAGGATATGTTAAATTTTTCTTCATCTTTTTTTTCTCGTGCGAGTGTGTGCGCACATATGTTCTATTTTCATATTTGCAAAATTTGTTATTATATAATGTACAGTAGTTGTGTCTAAAACTCAATTATTTGATGTTTTTAGACTTTGCAATTTTAGTAATATGCTGCTAGTTTTAATGCTGTTGTATATTTTTGCATTTGGTAAAAGATGACCATTTATTTTTCATCAATATCGTCAGTTTGTCGATTTGAATATGTCGATGTCGTAGATGTTCTCTGCAGTGATCCTTGTATTACAAACTTGGCGAATGTTGGTAAAAGCTTCTTTATTTGTGTTTTGATGATCCGTTCATCGTCCTTGTTAAAAGGAGATTTAGATTCATTGCTTGGTGTATTTTTAAGTTCAGATATACCTTGAATGTTGATGCCCGAATTTCAGTACTCATTCTATCGAAAGTTGCCGAGTGACCTCAACACGCCAGTAGGTCGTCATCTGATACGACGATTTTTTTTTTTTCACAAGAATAATTTTCAATATCTGAATGTTTTCATTACACTTTTTACTTATTTTCTGTGCTTTTTAAAACCTTAAAATCTTTATTTTGTGATTTTTTCCCCTTACCGCAGTTTCCCTTAATGTGAAAAGTGAAAGGTATATATATGATAATGAATAAGGAGATATCGATATATTCTACAAAAGATTTTTAAGATATACAGTACATCGAGTGCTACCCAAAATGTTGCGCTCTGTAATCTTCGACGTCTTTCAAATATTAATGTACCTTTTGTCTGCATGCTCAAAAAATGAACGCTCACATAATAGAATAAATAAATTATCAAAATTCTTTACTTTTTAGGTAGGACCGTGTTGGAAATCGTAATTCATCTCGAACAGTTATGGTTGTTATTTAGGACTATCTTTCAAATGAGGGATTTTTAAGTTTAAGGGATACCAAACTCTTCCTTCGAACCAGGAGGTACTTCCTTTTTGGCGCCACCGATATGATATGCATATATATAACATATTTAAAGAAATTTACACTTTTTTTTTCACATGGACGTATATATATATATATATATATATATACTGTATATATATTTATATATATACATGTGTTTATATATTGTGTGTATTACGGATTAAATTATATAATGTACTTACTACAAAACTTGTTGAATTTTGAAAGCTAATATTCAAATACGATAGTAGAAGTAAAATTCCAAGTTCTTAGAATCCCTAAAGGTTACATAAAAAAAGTCGAAGAGGACAGAAGGCCTGTCCTTGACTATTCTATTTGATCATTAAAGACTATTGATGACGTTTTTTACGAATCTGATAGTTATTCGAGATAAACATTCAATGGAAAGGTTTGAACAGTTGGAGTAAGTGTCAACTTGAGTCATAATATTTCGACTGAAATGATTGCACTTACAATCAGCCTTCAGTATTGGCCAAGAGAATGTATCAGATGGATCGGAAATGGTCTATAATTATTTTATATTCATTTAAAGCTTAAGAGAAATGTAATAACCACGGGGTCCTCAAGGTTAGTGATAGATATATATGTCAGTAGCCGCCGTTGACGTCTCAAGCATTTGATAACCCTTTTCATATCTTATATTGTATATAATCGCTTTGCGTAGCCAATCAGGGATCCAGCTTGTTTTTTAATCATGTTTTTAGCTTGTGGTATATCAGTGTGCAATTATTGCCATCTCTCTCTCTCTCTCTCTCTCTCTCTCTCTCTCTCCCCTTGGTGAAAATAGAGTAAAAATGTTTCCTTTCACAGCCTTCCATTGTGATTTTATAGTTCATAATACAATAGTTTCAGGATATTTTTAAAGTGATGATGAGTTTTGAATTATAACTCAATGAGAAATTGTGTATTTCTCCTCGCTAAAGATCACAAGTAGGTTTTTTTTGAGAGAGAGAGAGAGAGAGAGAGAGAGAGAGAGAGAGAGAGAGAGACTTAACCAATAATTTACTTAATGATAAAACTTATCATGAATCTAGATGATTTTATTTATATATCAAAACGAAGAATACCCATAATAAAAATCTAGGTTTAGATACATGTTTTGAGTGTAAAGATTGAATTATATGCAGCAATCTATTACTTCATTCGGTTTTCTTTATTAGAATATCCGATTGCATCATCCTTTTTTTTTTTCAAATTATACCTGACCTCCCAGGTAATGACATACAGGTTTAATTTCATTGAGTTTTTGGTATAATTTAATCTATAATTGAAATGGTTAATTTTATCATTCTCTCTCTCTCTCTCTCT
>NC_090739.1:47011131-47013631 GCF_036898095.1 Palaemon carinicauda
CGCGTGCACACACATACACACACACACCCACCACACATATATATATATATATATATATATATATATATATATATATATATAGTGTGTGGGTGTGTGTGTGTATGTAAAAATTAATCAACTATTCATATAAAGATGCATTTAAGTACTTATGTACGAGTATATGATGGTACATCGTTAACGATAGCACCGCGGAAATTGGTAAGCAACGGGGTCACGTTTGCATAATAACAATACATCTTACTTCCAAGAGTTCCTAAGATTCCCCACCTGATATGTAGGTGCTTAATAAGAACGTAAAGATAAAATGGAACGTCAGGATTCTTCCTCTCATTGAAGAGCCTAGGAACTTGGTACAAGTTTCATCATATAAATAGAGTCTAATTAAAATACGGTCTCGGTATGTTGAAGTTTATGCCGTAACGATGCGAAAAGTAATGAGCAAGAAATATGGATTTCTCAATTTTCAAATAGCGTGGGTTCGCATTACCATACGACCATCAATTATCTCAGGGAGAAGACCCATGGTCGGTATGTGCCAGCCAGCAATGTCAAACATGCTAATGGTATTTAAGAGCTCTCATAGATGTCAGAACAATTTGCTAAATTTTAATTCGTAATTTAACCTCTCTCTCTCTCTCTCTCTCTCTCTCTCTCTCTCTCCTCTTCTCTCCTCTCTCTCTCTCTCTCTCTCTCTCTCAACTGGAGTTGAAAAGCTATAACACTACTCAGTGTGGTAATTTTTTTACATACAAAATAGCAAGTACACAATACAGACTTCCAGCGGATACAGTGAACAGTAACGTGGTAAATTGAATTCAAGAATAAATTAGACAAGAAGATCATAAAAACTTTCTAAACAAACTAATTCGCTTACTCAAGAGCAAAGGGTTTTTTCCGTGGATGGACTAAATAGTCTTTGAGACATCCAAAATTCATGTAACACTTTCTCTCTCTCTCTCTCTCTCTCTCTCTCTCTCTCTCTCTCTCTCCTCTCTCTCTCTCTCCTCTCTCAACAAGCTATAGTCGGTTCACTCCAGCGATGTCGCCAGGACTTCCCTTTCTTCCTTTCAACTTGGTTTTCGATGCGTGATCACAGAGTATTTTCTTTCTCCTGTTAAGTCCATGCTGAATCCACCTCATGTTTTCTTTGAAGCTTTGTCTACTTGTTTTTCTCAACCATTGTATTTCTTTGACCTGATTAAATCTCGTTCGCTGTTTTTCATACATGCTGTCGAACTACTCGAATCGCTTTTCTACTTGGTTTATTTAACATTCCATGTCATGCTTTTAATCATATTCTCTCTCTCTCTCTCTCTCTCCTCTCTCTCTCTCTCTCTCTCTCTCTCTCTCTCTCTCTCTCTCACCAAGAACTGAAGGTACAAATACACTTGTGACACTGAAGTTAATTGACTGAATGAAAAATTTAATATTGAAAATCTATTTTAAAGGCTAATCGATTGAAGGTCTTAGGGTTATACTTTTCCAAACTAAGTCATCGTTTGGTTAATATATATTAAATTTTTCTTCATATTTTTTTCTCGTGCGTGTGAGTGAGCACATATGTTCTATTTTCATATTCGCAATTTTTTTTTATTATATAATGTAGTTGACACATATTGTTTTTAAAATTCAATTATTTGATGTTTTTAGACTTTGCAATTTTAGTAATATGCTGTTAGTTTTAATGCTGTTGTATATTTTTGAATTTGGTGGAATATGAACATTAATTTTTCATCAATATCGTCAGTTTGTCATTTTGAATATGTCGATGTCGTAGATGTTCTCTGCAGTGATCCTTGTATTACAAACATGGCGAATGTTGGTAAAAGCTTCTTTAATTGTGTTTTGATGATCCGTTCATCGTCCTTGTTAAAAGGAGATTTAGATTCATTGCTTGGTGTATTTTTAAGTTCAGATATACCTTGAATGTTGATGCCCGAATTTCAGTACTCATTCTATCGAAAGTTGCCGAGTGACCTCAACACGCCAGTAGGTCGTCATCTGATACGACGATTTTTCTTTTTTTTCACAAGACTAATTTTCAATATCTGAATATTTTCATTACACTTTTTACTTATTTTCTGTGTTTTTTAAAACCCTAAAATCTTTATTTTGTGATTTTTTTCCCCTTACCGCAGTTTCCCTTAATGTGAAAAGTGAAAGGTATATGATAATAAACAGGAGATATCGACAAATTCTGCAAAATATTTTAAAGATGTACAGTACATCGAGTGCTACCCAAAATGTTGCGCTTTGTAATCTTCGTCGTCTTTCAAATATTAATGTACTTTTTGTCTGCATGCTCAAAAATGAACGCGCACATAATAGATTATCAAATTCTTTACTTTGTGGGTGGACTGAGTTGGACATCGTAATTCATCGAACAGTTATGGTTGTTTTTTAGGACTCTTTCAAATGAGGGATTTTCATGTTTAAGGGATACCAAACTCTTCCTTCGAACCATTTGAGTTCGCGCACCAGGAGGTACATCCTTTCTGGC
>NC_090739.1:47026131-47038631 GCF_036898095.1 Palaemon carinicauda
ATATTTCCTTCTGTTACTATGTTCCTTGTAAATGAAAAAAAGTTTCGAGTTATAAGCAACTGATCCCAGGGAGTTGGTCAATGTCAAAAGAGAGTACTCGTAGGGAGCTAGTTATAAATAGGACATTTTTCTTTTAAAGAATATCTGCTATACCTAACTAATTATCATTAATCTAAAAATAATTTGCAATTTCTTTTTTATTTATTAAAAAAAAAAAGAAAAAAAGTCAAGACTTCTAAGGTGTTTTCCGGCCGGATGATTTGTCAGACCTATTCAAATGATACACCCAACATATGATTTGTAAGGGTGTAGTGACTTTACTTATGGATCAGTTATTTTCTGACTAATAACTATAGTTGTACTTCTTACGGAATGCCGAGAGATAACTCCTATTCCTCATGTCGAGTTGTAGATGATACGCATATCGGTATTCAGCGCAACAGGTTGCTGATGGGGAGATTTGTTTTGCTTTACAAAGGTATTAAATGAAAGGAAGATAATCTTCCGACATAAGTGGCATAACTGACAAGAAGATTTGTGTTCTGTGTAACTAGTAAATGACATGAAAATTATTGTTCAGTGCAACAAATAGCTTTATAAATACTGTTCAGTCAAACTAATAGCTGTATAAATACTGTTCAGTGCAACTAATAGCTTATAATTATTATTGTTCAGCGAAACAATTAGCCTGTAATTATGGAAACTAGTATTCAGTCCATGTAGTGAATGATAAGGTACATGAAAACTGGGTTTCGTCATGAGTTAATGATATGATAATCAGTATTCATTCCAACTTGTAGCTGACGAAAGTTAAACGTGGTGAAATTACTTATCAAAATATAAAAAATAAATTATCTGCTCAATTAATAGCAAATAGAAAGAAAATTATCTTTATATTTAGTGGCAAATACAAAAACGCGTGATCATCGCAGTTGGTAGCAGGAGTACATAGCAAAAAAAAAAAAAAAAAAAAAAAAAGAAAGAAAAAAAGTGATCAGTGCTGTTAGAAGAAAATAGAAAATTAAGTAATCGGCAAACTATGTATCATAATCATAATTGATCAGCATAATCAGTAGCAAATAAAGTGGAATAGTATGTGATTATCACAATTAGTAGCAAATAGAAAAAGTAAGTAGTCGTGGAATAAATGATAGCTAGCAAAGGAATTGAACAGTGTAATCAGTAGCAAATAGAAAATAAGTGGTCGGGCATGTGATAAATAGGAATATAATTGATCAGTAGAGTCAACAGAAAAAGAAAAAGAAGTGGATTGTAAAAGTATTTTCTAATAGAAAAATTAGTGATCAGTACAATTAGTAGAAAATAGAAAAGTAAGCAAGCATCGCATATACCAGTAAATAGAAAATAAGTGGTCCCTGTAATTAGAAGGAAATGAAAAAAAAAATAAGTGATCAGTGTAGATAAAGAAAAATAGAGAGAGACATGATTAGCGCAATACGTATCAAGCAGATAAATATCTAATCAGTATAATTAGTAGCAAATAGAAAACTAAGTAGTCTAAACAATTAGAAGGAAATAGAAAATAAAAGACCATTGCAAAGATTAGAAAATATTAAAAAATAAGTGATAATCGAAATTTATAGTATAAAGAAAAATGTGTTTTGAGCAATCAGAGGAAAATAGGAAAATAAGTGATTCACTCGATTTGTAAATAGAAAAAAAACGAGCTACGAAAATAATTTTTAATAAAAAGAAAGGAAAGTGATCAACACAATAGAAAATAGAAAGATACAGTCTAAGGAAATAAAGTATTAGCACAATAAGTACCAAATGGCGAAGTGAATTATTATTACGACTAATTGCAAATTGAAAATTAAGTTGTTAACACAGTTGGTAGCAAATATAGAAGTGGGTACCCAATTGGAAAAATAAGTTATCGTAATTAGCAGAAAGTATAAAGAAATATGATGAACACAATGTGATGAAAAAAACGATAAAACAATCAATAGCAAATAAATTAGCAATAAGCGCGATTATTAATAAATACTGTAGAAATAAAGTGATTGAAATATTAACTAATTAAACATAAGTTATTGGAAAAATATAAGTAAATAGAAAGCTAAGTGGGGAAGGCTATTACTAAGAAATAGAAAGAATAAGTGATAAGCTCAATTAGTGTCTTATAAAAAATGATTGTTCATGGAAACTTTTGTAGTAAATGGTAAAGAGATCTATGCTATTAGGTAATACTAATCAGTGTTTAGAGCAATTATTTATAATTTAGAAGATCAGAATAAGTGTTAGTGTGTTAGTGAATAAGCATTAGTGCGTAGCAGTCATAGAAGGTTACGGTAGAGGTGAGGGGAGGGGAATTTCCTGGACTTACCGTGTAAAGGTGAAAGTCAAGGTCAGGAGCAAATTGGCCCATGAAAAAGTGTCCTCCTCTCGGTGATTGCTTTTCGGAACGTTCGTTTGGAAAAGGAACTTCAGCATATGCGTATGAATCATTGCATTCGTTATTGGTTGGTGGTTGACATTGAATATCAAAATGTGAATAAAAGTGTGCTTAGAATTTGTGCCGTTTTATAGTGGAATTTATTTTGTAATTTTCAAATAGAAATGAAAAATATTGGAAAAGAATTACAGCGGAATTTCAGATTATGTCCTCTACTCTGTATAAAATGTATTTTTTTATACGGAGAGCAAATTGCACTTCAAGATTCTTTTTATCGCGATGTTGACTTGACCCAATTATGATCCTTGCGGAAACGACTGAGATTTTTTGGGGGGTTCATTGCATCATTATTTAAGCGTACCTACCCATTGGATTGCCATTCAAGGTCACCGGAAATGTAGGTCACATTCGGAGGTACGCGAAGTCTGAAGGATTTGTTGTATACATTTGGTTGGGGCATATTATAGGGAACAATATAAGGAGTAGGTTTGTACAATCCCTCAAGGAGAAAGGAAAGGGATTTGATTTTTGAATTCCGTAATTACTTCAAGGCAATCGGTCATTTCTATGGATCACATTCTTGAAATACTCGGGTATTCACATTTTATTTTAACATTTGAGTGTGCTGTGTTGTATGCATTGTTTTAAAAATTTATGCCTCAAAAACTTAAGGAAGGATGTTCTCAAATAGGGATTTTTATTTTTTTGTTTTGCATATGACATTGGTGTTGTCCGAAGTAAACATGTAAAAAATACACACACACACACACACACACACACATATATATATATATATATATATATATATATATATATATGTGTGTGTGTGTGTGTGTGTGTGTGTTGTACGAATGCATATACTTACTATTTTATATAATTATATATATGTGTATATATATATATATATATATATATATATATTATATATATATATATATGAGAGAGAGAGAGAGAGAGAGAGAGAGAGAGAGAGAGAGAGAGAGAGAGAGAGAGAGAGACTCTAGTGACATGCACACGTGACCCTAATTTTTCTTGTCTTTCGAATGTGACTGGTCAACATTTATATGTTGAAATCATGAATCGTGAGAACGCTCTCTGTTGTTATCTTTAAAATGTTACTTATTTTAAGTGGTGGATATCTTGCTTTTCCTTTCACCACATCTTTTTTTCAGTTTTGATATTTGTGTTTTGGAAAATCGAATTTTGATTTTGTTTGTTAATTATTTTAATTATTTAGAAATATTCTTTGTTGACTGTTTCCTCAGTGATGCAACATTAAGATATTAATAAGTATTGTTTGTTTGTTTGTTAATGAGTTTAAATGTTTAGAAATATTTTTTACCTTTTTTGTGACCCTTGAAGCGCTAGAACTTTCGTTGTTTTTCTATTTCGCCTTTTATTTAAAACACCCAAGGACGAAAATGATTGACGTTTTAGGGGATGGGGTACGTGGCTATGGTCATGGCGTGCCATATAGCAAGGTCAGCAGACTGCTGATTGCGAGAAACAGGGTTAGTCCTTCGGTAAGTGTTTTAGCGTAGATGGGGATTGGGGTGGGATTTATGCGTAGTTTTGGTTTACACATATTTGTGAAGAATTCATTGTCCAGTATTTATTTGGAAGCTTGCGTAGTAGGACAGTAGCTTCTTTGGCTTATTATATAGGGTTATTTACTGTGATGAATGATAATATTAATGATGATACGGATGATAATAACCAGGTTCTCATTACAAACCATACAGCCACTTGGCTACGCAATGCAAGAACCTCTTGTTAATTTACAAGTAACCCATAAATATTAATGATATTTTCATTTATTCTTCATTTTCTTTTTTCCAGTGGTAGAATAGGTTTAGAAACTATAATTTTTATGGCGTCAGATCTCGCCGAAACTCGGAGAAAATTATTAAAGAATGTGTGGTCATTTAATGGACATCTTTCCCCTTAACCATCGAAGTCTTTTCATTTGTTCTCGAAATTTCATGCTAAACATACACACACGCACACACAAATACACACACACACACACGGTCATAAACGTAGCCGCTTTCCAGTATCGTTGAATGAAAAAGCACTTATAATTATTGCAAGCATAAATTATATAAAAGGGCAATAACTATTTCCGTACATTATCCAGTGAAGTGCAGAGGACCAACGCATTTTTTCAAGGTTTACCGACATACAGCACTTAAATATTAATTTCAGGTTTGACTACCTAAGGACATTTGCTATTCATAGTGAAGTGAAGCGAGACTAATTATGGGATTCACAGAACATGAATAATTCCGTTCAGTTTTTTAGAATGGATTTTCTGGGTATTTTAACTTTCTGTCTTAACTCTGATTTTGGTTATTCCATAAAATTTTAAGGGTAAATGATTTTATCTTCAAAATGAATTATTAATTCTCTCTCTCTCTCTCTCTCTCTCTCTCTCTCTCTCTCTCTCTCTTCTCTCTCTCTCTCTCTCTCTCTCTCTCTCTCTCTCATCTAGATAAATGTAAAAGAAAAACGATGGGTTTTGAACTTTAGTTGCTTCTTGCGCCGTAGCAATTTCCAGATATATAGGCATATGTTTATAGGTATATATTATTTGATATCGTATTACATTTCTCCCTTTCTGTGTGAGGATACCTTAATGTGTTGAAAGGAACTGTGTATCGCCATGATCACCAAAGCTGCACTAGTCAATTCCTCCCATACGAGGTTGGTTTGCTTTGACCGATCATCCTAAAGTATCCTACCATCACCAATCTACAGGCCAGAGTGATGATAAAAGTGGCCAAACTCCAGACATGACTAAGGACAGGTCTGAGGCCTTTGTCCTACAGTGGACTAAAAATGGCTGTATTTGTTGTTGTTGTTGTTGCATCATATTTCTACATTTTTTTGAGTTGTTCGTATATGTTGCATGTACTTCGTTATAAAGAACTCTTTGAAAGTCTAATTCTGAGAACAGAAAAACATTTTCCTACTTTGGATGAATTGAAATGATTTTGTATTAGGCTGATTTTCCTTTTATATTGAATGAGCGGAACTTATCATCAGATGACACAGCGTAATATTGCCCCATGCTTTCAATTAAACGGCAGCTGTGCCTCATTAGCTGCATCTTTGGTTCTGCGGACAAGCAAATAAAAGTTCGTCCGTCATTTGATTTGACAGCGTAGTGCTGTGGTTTAGTCCTAATCTCTATAACGTTGGATGTGGTCAGCATATTAAAGAGCTCAAGCTTTTAGAAGTGCTTCTTTTGCATAAATACTTGAATTACGGACAATACTTGTCACTCATCTCATATACTACTCTCTGTAATTATTCGTGGTTGACATGACGTCCATAAGAAAATCAGAAAAAGAACAGGTTATCCATTTGGTTCTTATTCTCTAAATTTAGTTGAATTATACGTTCATGAGTTTCTATTAGATATAAGTGCCTGTAGTGCATCTAACGCCAGCAAATAAACTGTACAAAACACTTCACCAAAATGCTAATTTTTCCAGATTTATTAGATACCTTGTACAAGGTTGTAAATGAAAGTTGTGCAAATACCTAGCAGGGTTGGGCGTAGTGATATGATTAAGAAGCTCATATTTAAATGTCACCTTTTCAGGTTCGTCTTCTCATTTTCATGTTCGAACAATGGTAAGAAAGAATATTTGGAAGATTTTACTTCTCTCTCGTGTTATTTACAAAGCGTACAAACATACGTAAGACTTATTACATTCTCACTAATATTTAAAAAAAAAAAAAAGAAAAAAAAAAAAAACACTGGTTGGACGAAAATGCAATTATCGGTTCTGCCATTTGAGATATTTACATTGAACGTTTCAAAACTTAGCTAAGGAGGAACCACACATAATTACTACAGATATTTTTATGGAGCAGTTGCTCTTAGTGTAAATGGCCTTACCTTTCTTACGACGTAAAATTTCTAACGACAGTTGTCCGAAATACCATTTTTTTTTTCAACATCGATTACGAAATCATGAACATGCCAAGAATTCTAGTAATTAATCGTAAAGAATTTGTACGGTGATTTCCAGTACTGCCACGATAAAGCAGAGTATAGAAATGACTGCTAATGCCATTGTATTCGTACCCGGCAAGGCCCGACTGTGAATACGCGCAAACAAGGACGGGAGAATGACCTCCCTGTTAAGGTTTAAGAATGAAAAACTCTCCTCTTGGAAATGCTAAATAAGTTTGTGATAAAGACGCGTGTTGCATGTGGATGTGAATTTTGTGCCAAGGCTTTTGTTGGATTATTTCATTAGGAATAAATAATCTTTCTTACATTTTGAGACGTTAACGTGCGGGTTTTATGACCGTGCATTATATGTTGAGGTTTGGAGCCTGGCGTTCACGGGTTGTTAAGATTTTATCATATAAAGTGTTGAATCGACGAGAAAAAAATTATTGTAAGACAAACTTTAATATTTGAAACCAATTATTATTTGCTATATCGAGATATTATCTCTCTCTCTCTCTCTCTCTCTCTCTCTCTCTCTCTCTCTCTCTCTCATTTTAATTTTTCTTTTGCCTGTTTTAAGGTTTAAAAGTGTGGCTAATATCTAGTTTTAACTGACATACACCAAGAAGAATAATTTATTTGCGCCAGGGCGTTGTTGACTTGTATCTTGACATTAAGAGGTGTTGCGGGAAGTAGGCTGCCACCCCGTTTACTAGGTCTAGGCCAAATCGTGCTTCTCATTGACGGAAATTATCTTTTATGCATCAATGATCATCTGCCATTCGGAAGACGCCGGCCAAAGTGGTCTTCTTTGGATGGTAATCATCCTGCTATCCACCTGCCACCTCTTAAGCCAGGAAGATGGAACTGGTTCGAGAGGGCGAGCAGGTGGAAGCTGAGTGACATTGTAGATGGACAGGGCTGTCATGCGCTTGTTTTTGTGACCTTTCCTTTGATTTATGATGGGGATTTGATGTTCTTTTGTTACTGTAACCTCGGCTATAATAAGGCAAACGCAATGAGAAGTATGGCTATGTTATCTGAATGGTCCTTGCTTTCGATTTTGCTTTAAATTTCATGATTTTTCTTTTATTTTTTCATAGCCTCTCAAATGCATTTTATATTGGATATAGATTTTAATTAGCTATCGGATATGAATTTTTTTGAAGGATCCGTACATGTTTCTGTGTACTGTACAAAACGTAATTCAAGTAGATGTCACATTTTCTGTGAAACTATTGCCTCCTTAATTTTCCTCTTTTTTTTTTTTTTTTTTTTTTTTTTGAAATACTTCCTTTTAATGGTCCTGCATTTCGTTTACAGGTAATCGTATCTCTTGGTTTTATATATCAGCTGATAATAATTTGTCATTCTGCATTCGTTGTAACTGCTTGTCAAACTGTACATCGTCTTTCTCAATTTCTAATTAATATGCATGGCAGTAGCTTAAATGTGTTTGATAAAGATGAAGGATAAACATGTTATGCATCGACTATAAGCCACCATATTCCACGTACAAGCAATATTACTACGAGCACAAACTAGAGAGTTTATGCTGCACTAAGAAGTTTTGCAAGGTCTTTATACTTTACGTTCCATTCAATTTCAGTTCATAAGGGAAGTGAGGATTAAAATGAAATAAAATAGATTTAGCATATGTAGGTCAGAAAGAGGATCCCAAAGCTTAACAATGAGATGGTAGCATAACGTTTATTGCTTGTTGCAAACCTTGCACTAAACCCTATCAGGTCCCTTGGCCTACTTTATTGAACTTGCCTCCTTTGCTTGAGTTGCGAGGACACCTTCACAGAGGATAATCGCTTCCAAGAAATAGGAACGTTATACTTTGTGATTAACTTTTATTTTTATGGGTCAAGTTTACAGATCAATTTATAATGGAATCTGGATTTAGTAGACAGTCTCACTATATAAGAAATTGGTATTCATTACCGAGGTAAGCCAAGGTTTCACCTTGTCCTTCTGCATGGCAAGTGGTACAGAATTTTTAAATATTTTGACATTTTTATTAGCATTCAAAGCATGTTTTCTCTCCTTTAAGGTAATTGATGCTTAACTTGTATTATAGAACACTTGTTTAAGAATTTTTTTTTTTTTTTTTTTTTTTTGCTACATCACATTATTTCTTCGTTTGTCGTAAGTTTTTCTGAGAGCGTTTAGATCAAGATCAGTAACATACTCCTTGAACTCTGGTTTTTATAATGTCTATTTTTCTCTGGCATTATTAATAAAAAAAGGAGAAACATATAGATAGAAACTGTTGACATGAGAAGGAGCATCCAGCTGTGCGTATTTTTCTTTTTTTATTCGATAATTTAGGAGCGATCCTATCTGGCGGAGGTCTTTAGTTTTGAAATGGTCTCCTCACGGCCCATTTCTCTTACATATACTGTGGGTCGCTCGTAGTTCACTTCACTGACCGAGATAGATTTGATGTCATTGCATCTTGAACGGTTTGTGAATGTGCAAAGAATCAAATAATGTTTCTGAAGAGATGCACCCAGCCTTGTTTTTATTCCAATTTTTATGCATTATTTTTTAAGGGGAACAGTTTGCAAGGTAGACCGCAATCAGTGGCAACCTTGAAGAATTGCCTAAATGGGAGGGATCGAAAGGTCCTCCAAGACTGACGCTTGCGTATCGAATGGATATAAGCATATGATATTCTGTTAATTCGTGTGCGCTGTCATTATATGATCTTGTTTTGTGGCTTAACTAATGGGATTTCTTTGGTTTATCGAATGTGCCTTTATGGTGTACTTCGTTTGAAGTCGTAGCCTTCTACAATTTCTTGCTCCATTTCGAATATGGCTCTCTCTCTCTCTCTCTCTCTCTCTCTCTCTCTCTCTCTCTCTATATATATATAAACTATATATCTATGTATTTGAATATATATACGCTATACAGATATAATAGTATATATTGATTAAATTGTGCACTTACACACGTATGTATGGATGTATATATACATACATATATATATATATATGTATATATATATATATATATATACACATATTTATATATATACACACATATATATATAATATGCATATATATTCATATATGTATAAGTACATGTGCATGTATTATACATAAATATTACACACATACATACATATATATGTATATGTGTGATATATAAAAATGTACACACAATCACACACACACATATATATATGTATATATATATATATATATGTATATATATATATATATATATATAGTGTTTGTAGGAAAGAAAGTCCGACTGAAAATATCCTCAAGGAAGTTATCTCTATTTATGGCCATTCTGTGACTTTTCATATATATATATATATATATATATGTGTGTGTGTGTGTGTGTTTATTTTAAAACTATATTTATGACAGTCATCATTTACTTAGTTGAATTCTTTTCAGATTCAAAGAGACTTGTGATTTCTTTTTTTTTTTACCTTAATGTTAAAGAGGTTGAATGATCATTATCTTATACATCCACTAACAATTCCTGTGATTCCGAAATAATTTGATTTTAAAGTTCTTTAATTTAGAAGGATGACAATGAACAGGTATGTCCTATGTTCATAAACGGGTTTTAGTAGGTAAATTCTTTTGCGTTCTTGAAAGTTATATCGTGTTCATGTTATCAGTCAATTCAATGAATATTTTTCATTTATTTTTAAAGCAGTTTCAAAGAGTGGCCTCATATAACCATGTGATATAGGATTGACCTAAAGAAGAAAATGAAGGCAACTGAAAAATGGGAGTAAATTCATCCTGAACTGATAAAAAGCCAAACTTTTACGAAACGGAACGGTTAGGAGCGGTCCAGTCGGTCAAACTACATAACACTTTGTGTTTTATAAATTGATTTATAAAGTAACTGTACGGATTGTTTCTGCTTTTAAGGTTTGCTTTTCTTTGTTTTGTGAATTTTAAAGGAAGTATTAATTTCAATACACATTCACGTAATCCAAAATGAATAGATTTAATGACTTGAAAAACGGTGATGTTACGGTAGGTGGATTCTTTGCCGTTTATTTGAAATTTCCTTCTTCTTCCAGTTTTGAAGAGATCGTCTAGATAGTTTTTAGAATAGCAAAATTTGAAGCATGTTTTATTCGGTCTCATATGTTTTAAGTGAATTTTGTTTGTTCTCAACCAGATAAAAATAATGCATTACTTACTAGCTCTTAATAGTACCCTGGTCAGTTACCTGAAGTTTCATCAAGTTGAAATTAATGCAAAAGAAAAAATTTACATCCTAATTACTGCTTTTTTGTAATGCTTGACATTAATTTTCTGTATTTGGTACGGAAATATACAGCTTTGCATTTTCATTTATGATTCTCAGAAAAAAAGAAAAGAAATAGAAAGCATAGCATAGTAACCTTGTATTATCATTCAGTAACCTTCCATTCTTTGTAAATGCTTTTGAAGGAAGTCGGTCCTTTAGATCCATAATGCAAATCTTCTGTTCTCAAGATTAAATTGGTCCAATTGTCCACGTAGAAAGAGATTGATTGATTAGTGGACCCTCACCTGGCCTTCTTCCTTTTATAGTACTGCCTCATTAATTGGTTCATTTGAAGCTTAATGGCTGATTGCTGTGTTTTATTTAAGAAGATTTTCCTTAAAGTTGGAATGGACATGGAGGATGCTACAATACAATTTGTGTAAGGATTGGATCTCTCTCTCTCTCTCTCTCTCTCTCTCTCTCTCTCTCTCGGTTAATCGATCATTGTTATTTTGAGAAAGATTAGCTTTCAAGTTCGAAAAGCAAACGTGATAGTTCATGTACTGTGACATAAAAAAGATTCAGTGCAAAATTTTTCACAACGCATTTGGTGAAAATCATGGCCACATTCTGTTTTACATTTTTATTCAGGATCTTTATTTATAATTTGCATCTTTGATTAGATGTAAACAGTTTTAGTTACAAAATGTGTTATCTCAGAAGGCTTTCTTGATGAATGCGTTGCACGAAACCATATCTTTAGTTTATTTAAGTATAGAAATAAAAACATATTCTTTTTTTCTCCTTTCGTAGATTATTCATACTCAGATAGCTATTAGGTGCACCATGAGGTGTCTGTAACAGTTTGCTATTATAATTATCGTTTTTACATTCGCAAAAGTCGTAAAATTAATTTAAACGAGAGGCTCTGCCTGAGTGAGTCATAACCTGCTACAACAGTTAACATAACATTACTTGACTAACCGAATAACCTCTAAATGTCTTTAATACTCTCCCTAAAATATTTATGGAATTTTCCGGTGACATAACTAGCATGCCATCACAACGCCAGTCTTAGTTGTTTTGAATGAAGATTAGTTTGGGGCTATGACCTACGCCTGAAAATTTTTAGCCGTTATCTTGAATCAGTTATTAAATTTTTAGTAATTCTATTTTTTTCAACCATTCAGTATTACATGGGTATATTTTCATAACACAAGGTACTCTCTACTTGATTAGGATGGTTTATTGAATATGGTTATTTATAGAATTCGACTATTCGCGCAGATTATTGTGTATATAAGAAAAAAACCCGTTGGATAAAGTGACAGAAAACATGAAATGTGAGTAAGTGAAAGTTCAAGCTTGCGAATAAATATTCTTGGCCATTCCGATTTTAACGACATAATTTATTAATGAAGACATGTTTTGATTTCACATTAACAAAATTTATTTTGATTGCTTTCATAAGATAACCGTTGTGCTAAGTTAAGTTTTTGTGCATCTTTATTCATAGGTATTTTGAGTATTATTTGCGCAAGTTGTCTATCATTTATCTTCTAAGCGTTTCATCTTGAGTAAATCTTATTGGATTTATTCGACGACGCTTATATTGATTTTTATTACTGCAAAATGGAAAGGGCCTCATTATTCACAAAGAGAGAGAGAGAGAGAGAGAGAGAGAGAGAGAGAGAGAGAGAGAGAGAGAGAGAGAGAGAGAGAGAGAGAGAGAGAGAGGGGGCAAATATTTACTCCTTGTATCTAATACAAGCCGACAGAAGTTAAGCGATTAAAACGAACAATATATTCATACTTAATGAGTCTTCCCTACAATCACTATTGAAGAATCAGGTAAATGCTGTGCTCTTGTCAATACTTAT